>NC_057803.1:223035909-223040252 GCF_018294505.1 Triticum aestivum
ACATACAAGTCATACAGTCATACAAACCAGCAGCGGAAGTACATTGTCTGAGTACAGACAACTAGTAAAATAAAAGAGGCTTGGAAAGCCTAGCTATACTACGTGGTCCATCACAAGCTCAGGGTCACCACCTGGGTCTTAGCCTACTCGTTGATGTCAACGTCTACATAGAACCCATCAGAAGGGGTTGCAGCGTCTTCTGTAAAAATGTAGATTATAGCAACATGAGTACAAAGGTACTCAGCAAGACTTACATCAGATCCTACATACATGCATAGTATCAAGAAGGGTTGGTGGAGTTATTGCAGCAAGCCAGCTTTGACTCTTGGCTAGACTATCCTACGATACTCCAACTTGAAATGGTTTTGCGCACACGAGTCCACTACTCACCACTTCAATACACTACCGAGGATCCACCTCCGTCTTCCTACGGAAGAGCCATCCTCGGCACTCACACTTATCTTGAGGCTTTTAGTAGTTTTCCATTTACTTGTCTATGAACTGTATAGGCAACCAAGTAGTCCTTTACCGCGGACGCGGCTATTCGAATAGATCATGTTAACCCTGCAGGGGTGTACTTCTTCATACACGCTCTCACCACTTATCGTTGCTTACACGACATGTACTCGGCCACCTTCAAGCGGAAGCCCAACGTGGGTGTCGGCCACGACCTACCTAATCACCTAAGCCTCCAGTCCAGGTTTATCGCCTATTCAGGTTCCATCCGCAGGGAGTCCGGCCGAGGTTTCCCATACGGCCCCGAACGATGTGAACAGGGTTCCCGAGATACCTAACGGGTATTCGGTACACCGTGCCACGTACCTACCGCATCACAGCCCACCCCTACGGTCAGCGCTGTCCACGGCCTCCAGTAGGCTACAAACACCAGAAACTACTTGCAACTCCTGGACGGAGAACTAGGGTGAATAAGAAGTCGAGAGGGTCCATTGGTTTCGGGCCCAATGCATGGTAGTAGCTGATTCTTAAATCACACATACAGATCTCAGTGCTTAAGGTCGGCTTCAATGAAACAACCCACCATGTACTCCTACATGGCCTCTCATCGATACCTTTACCAAATCATGTTCACCACACCACTCTCATTACCGACATAATCATTTCACTCTAGCCCATCACCCAGATGAACCAGACCTGACACGACTCTAAGCATAGCAGGCTTAGCAAGGTAGGAACAACACATACATATGGCTCAATCAACTCCTACACATGCTAGTGGGTTTCATCTAGTTACTGTGGCAATGACAGGTCATGCAGAGGAAATGGGTTCAACTACCGTAACACACAGCAGTTTGAATCGCGTTGTCTTAATGCAGTAAAAGAGAGCAGGAGCGAGAACATGGGATTGTATCGATATGATCAGATGGTTGGTTGCTTGCCTGATGGTTCGTTGCACGGATACGGTTCTTCGTTAGGGTAATCACGGTACTCCTCGGGGACAGATCCTGTCGCAAAGGACATCGATACACAAACATCACCAAACAATATGCAACAATATGATGCATGCATGAAACATGGCAATATGAGTGTGTTGGGCTAATGCAACTAAAACCAGAAGGGTTTGAACAAATTTGAATCAAGGATTCAAATTTCAAATTCAAATATGGCCTTTTAAAGTGCCTTTTCTTGTTCTGATTAAAACATCAACTTAACTTGTTTGATCATGCATGGAAATGGTACAGATGGATAGATTGGATTTTTCTGATCATTTTTCATATATAATTTGTCCAATTTGGAGTTACAGAATAAAAGTTATGAATTTTTGAAGTTTAATTAATATTCTGGAATTTCCTGATTTAATTCAACGCTGTCAGGACCCCGACTCGATGTCACATCGATCTAGCCGGTAACACTTCATATCACTTTGCGGCCTCACGCACGGTATTCCCACGGGTGTCGCCTTACCTTTGCCCGGGACCGTTTGCGCCTTTTGGCTCACGTATATGATAGTGTCGCTAGCATCCATATGATAAAGAGCCCAGGCTGACATGACTAGTTGTAAACCCAAAGTGGCACAGACTTACAGGGACAGGCATCCATGACCCAGCTTCGAACGTGTCGGTCATCAGCAAGTGGGTCCGGGCTGTAGCACTGGGCTAGCAGGACTCCGGTAAACCGGGCTGTAGCGGGCTAACAGGACTCCGGTACTCAAAGCGTGACATTTCCCCGAAGGGACAGACACAGGAACGAAGAAGGACACATGCCGGCCAGCCTAAGTGTTCCAGAGAAGTAGCAAGCTACCATGGCTCAGCGGTAACACTAGGAGACATTTCCCGGTAAGAGAGGCTACTAAAGATAAACAACTAGATAGTCAGATCCCACACATACCAAGCATTTCAATCATACACACAATATGCTCGATATGTGCAAATACAACGAAGCATCACAACATGACTCTACGACACAAGTACTTTATTTAAGGCTCAGTGAGCCATACATAACATACACAAAGGTACGGGTCTCACGACCCAACATACAAGTCATACAGTCATACAAACCAGCAGCGGAAGTACATTGTCTGAGTACAGACAACTAGTAAAATAAAAGAGGCTTGGAAAGCCTAGCTATACTACGTGGTCCATCACAAGCTCAGGGTCACCACCTGGGTCTTAGCCTACTCGTTGATGTCAACGTCTACATAGAACCCATCAGAAGGGGTTGCAGCGTCTTCTGTAAAAATGTAGATTATAGCAACATGAGTACAAAGGTACTCAGCAAGACTTACATCAGATCCTACATACATGCATAGTATCAAGAAGGTTTGGTGGAGTTATTGCAGCAAGCCAGCTTTGACTCTTGGCTAGGCTATCCTACGATACTCCAACTTGAAATGGTTTTGCGCACACGAGTCCACTACTCACCAATTCAATACACTACCGAGGATCCACCTCCGTCTTCCTACGGAAGAGCCATCCTCGGCACTCACACTTATCTTGAGGCTTTTAGTAGTTTCCATTTACTTGTCTATGAACTGTATAGGCAACCAAGTAGTCCTTTACCGCGGACGCGGCTATTCGAATAGATCATGATAACCCTGCAGGGGTGTACTTCTTCATACATGTTTCCACCACTTAGCGTCTGCACACGACATGTGCTCGGCAGACTTCAAGCGAAAGCCGACGTGGGTGTAGACCACGACCTACCTAAACACTTAAGCCTCTAGTCCAGGTTTATCGCCTATCCAGGTTCCATCCGCAGGGAGTCCGGCCGAGGTTTCCCATACGGCCCCGAACGACGTGAACAGGGTTCCCGAGATACCTAACGGGTATTCAGTACACCGTGCCACGTACCTACCGCATCACAGCCCACCCCTACGGTCAGCGCTGTCCACGGCCTCCAGTAGGCTACAAACACCAGAAACTACTTGCAACTCCTGGACAGAGAGCTAGGGTGAATAAGAAGTCGAGCGGGGTCATATTTCAGGGCCCAATGTATGGTAGTAGCTGATTCTTAAATCACACATACAGATCTCAGTGCTTAAGGTTGGCTTCAATGAAACAACCCACCATATACTCCTACATGGCCTCTCATCGATACCTTTACCAATCGTGTTCACCACACCACTCTCATTACCGACATAATCATTTCACTCTAGCCCATCACCCAGATGAACCAGACCTGACACGACTCTAAGCATAGCAGGCATAGCAAGGTAGGAACAACACATACATATGGCTCAATCAACTCCTACACATGCTAGTGGGTTTCATCTAGTTACTGTGGCAATGACAGGTCATGCAGAGGAAATGGGTTCAACTACCGTAGCACACAGCAGTTTGAAACGCGTTGTCTTAATGCAGTAAAAGAGAGCAGGAGCCAGAACATGGGATTGTATCGATATGATCAAATGGTTGGTTGCTTGCCTGATGGTTCGATGCACGGATATGATTCTTCGTTAGGGTAATCACGGTACTCCTCGGGGGCAGAACCTGTCGCAAAGGACATCGATACGCAAACATCACCAAACAATGTGCAACAATATGATGCATGCATGAAACATGGCAATATGAGTGTGTTGGGCTAATGCAACTAAAACCAGAAGGGTTTGAACAAATTTGAATCAAAGATTCAAATTTCAAACTCAAACATGGCCTTTTAAAGTGCTTTTCCTTGTTCTGCTTAAACATCAATTTAACTTGTTTGATCATGCATGAAAATAGTACAGATGGATAGATTGGATTTTTCTGATCATTTTTCATATATAATTTGTCCAATTTGGAGTTACAGAATAAAAGTTATGAATTTTTGAAGTTTAAATGATATTCTGGAATTTCCTAATTTAAATTAAATCCAGAAATACAATTATTGCGCCAGCATGACGTCAG
>NC_057803.1:223040262-223042740 GCF_018294505.1 Triticum aestivum
TCTTAAATCACACATACAGATCTCAGTGCTTAAGGTCGGCTTCAATGAAACAACCCACCATGTACTCCTACATGGCCTCTCATCGATACCTTTACCAATCGTGTTCACCACACCACTCTCATTACCGACATAATCATTTCACTCTAGCCCATCACCCAGATGAACCAGACCTGACACGACTCTAAGCATAGCAGGCATAGCAAGGTAGGAACAACACATACATATGGCTCAATCAACTCCTACACATGCTAGTGGGTTTCATCTAGTTACTGTGGCAATGACAGGTCATGCAGAGGAAATGGGTTCAACTACCGTAGCACACAGCAGTTTGAAACGCGTTGTCTTAATGCAGTAAAAGAGAGCAGGAGTGAGAACATGGGATTGTATCGATATGATCAAATGGTTGGTTGCTTGCCTGATGGTTCGATGCACGGATATGATTCTTCGTTAGGGTAATCACGGTACTCCTCAGGGGCAGAACCGGTCGCAAAGGACATCGATACGCAAACATCACCAAACAATGTGCAACAATATGATGCATGCATGAAACATGGCAATATGAGTGTGTTGGGCTAATGCAACTAAAACCAGAAGGGTTTGAACAAATTTGAATCAAAGATTCAAATTTCAAACTCAAACATGGCCTTTTAAAGTGCTTTTCCTTGTTCTGCTTAAACATCAATTTAACTTGTTTGATCATGCATGAAAATAGTACAGATGGATAGATTGGATTTTTCTGATCATTTTTCATATATAATTTGTCCAATTTCGAGTTACAGAATAAAAGTTATGATTTTTTGAAGTTTAAATGATATTCTGGAATTTCCTAATTTAAATTAAATCCAGAAATACAATTATTGCGCCAGCATGACGTCAGCATGACGTCAGTGGTCAACTGCGGCTGTCTGGGGTCAAACCTGACGGGTGGGGTCCACACGTCAGTGACAGGGGGGTTAAACAGGTTTAAATTAATCCTAATTACTAATTAGTGGCGCTGGGGCCCACTAGTCAGTGTCAGGGGGGTTGACTAACGGTAGTTAGCGCTAATCTAACCACCTGGCCGACAGGGCCCACGCATCAGTGACCCTGGGGGGTCAAACCCCAGGTCGGACAAGTCAAACCCCACCGGCGACATGACGCCGGCGAGGTCCGAGACGGCGGTGAAAGTGCTTTTTGCCATTCCGGCAACCAAATGGACGGCGGAAGGCATCTACGTGTTGCTGAGGTTGAGCCGCGACTATTGGTGGTGGTGGCCGTGCCGGAGGTGGCCGGGATCGATGGCGGCGAGCTCGGCTGCGGCCGCCGGGGTTCGGTCGTGCACGGGAACGGGGTTGGAGCTCGAAGGAGAGTGAAGCGAGGCGCTAGGGATGCTCTACGGGGCCTTACGAACTCGTTGGACTCGCCGGGGTGACCAAATGGTCACCGGAGCTGCGTCGACGGCGAGCTCGGCGACGGCGGAGGTTCGGCCATGGTGGGGAGGAGGCTACGGTGAGGGAACGAGGGGGAGAAGAGGGGGAAACGGTGGCGTAGCTCACCGCGGTTGCAGTGGGCGTCGAAGCGGGCTCGGGGACGCGCTGGAGACGGCGAATCGACGGCGACGGTGGTCGGAGCCCGAGGAGGGGAACGGCGACATGGCGGCGATGCAGGGCTTCCTGAGGCCCGTGGAGCGGTGGGGAGGAAGAGGGGGTCGAGGAGGAGCTCCTGAGCTAGTCGGGGGAGCGAGGGGTGGCCGGAGACGGCGGCTATGGCGAACGGCGGCGACGATGGTGTTCGGCCGTGAGAGAGAGAGAGGGAGCAGCACGGGAGAGAAAGGGGGGGATAAGGCCAGGGGATCGGGGCGGCACCGAGAAGAAACGCCGCGGCGTCGCGCTGGCGGGGGAGGCAGGCAGACGAGCTGGTGGCGTGGCGCTCCGGTCGTGCGCGCGCGCCGGCCACACGCCTGGCCGACTGGCGCCAGGAGGACGACGACGGTGGTGGGCTGGGCTGGCTTGCTGGGCCGGCCAGCTGGCTGGGCCGCACAGGGAGGAGCCCAGGTAAGCTCCTCCTGTTATTTCTTTTTCTGTTTTCTAATTTCTGACATTTGTTTTGATTTAAATAATATATTAAATCATTTATTTAACTTATGCCAATTTTTGCAGGAGCTATATATATTATTCCAGAGCTCCTATATAATTGGCATAATATTTGGACATATATTAATATATATAATTAATATATTTCCAATGCAAATATTTATGCATTAATTCCAAAAGCCCAAAATAAATACCTATGAGCTCTTAAAAATATTGGTTTGATTTTTATCTCTGTCCAATATTTTCAGAGAGCAACATGAGCATTTTCTGGGACCCTTTTGGAGAAATTTTTATTTGGGTCATTTTCAAAATGATTCTGAGGGTTTCACAGATCCCCATTTCAAGTTTCTGATGAAAGAGTAAACATGATGCAACACTCTAATGCATGGCTAACTAGGATGTGACA
>NC_057803.1:223042750-223044138 GCF_018294505.1 Triticum aestivum
AGAACATGGGATTGTATCGATATGATCAAATGGTTGGTTGCTTGCCTGATGGTTCGATGCACGGATATGATTCTTCGTTAGGGTAATCACGGTACTCCTCGGGGGCAGAACCTGTCGCAAAGGACATCGATACGCAAACATCACCAAACAATGTGCAACAATATGATGCATGCATGAAACATGGCAATATGAGTGTGTTGGGCTAATGCAACTAAAACCAGAAGGGTTTGAACAAATTTGAATCAAAGATTCAAATTTCAAACTCAAACATGGCCTTTTAAAGTGCTTTTCCTTGTTCTGCTTAAACATCAATTTAACTTGTTTGATCATGCATGAAAATAGTACAGATGGATAGATTGGATTTTTCTGATCATTTTTCATATATAATTTGTCCAATTTGGAGTTACAGAATAAAAGTTATGAATTTTTGAAGTTTAAATGATATTCTGGAATTTCCTAATTTAAATTAAATCCAGAAATACAATTATTGCGCCAGCATGACGTCAGTGGTCAACTGCGGCTGTCTGGGGTCAAACCTGACGGGTGGGGTCCACACGTCAGTGACAGGGGGGTTAAACAGGTTTAAATTAATCCTAATTACTAATTAGTGGCGCTGGGGCCCACTAGTCAGTGTCAGGGGGGTTGACTAACGGTAGTTAGCGCTAATCTAACCACCTGGCCGACAGGGCCCACGCGTCAGTGACCCTGGGGGGTCAAACCCCAGGTCGGACAAGTCAAACCCCACCGGCGACATGACGCCGGCGAGGTCCGAGACGGCAGTGAAAGTGCTTTTTGCCATTCCGGCAACCAAATGGACGGCGGAAGGCATCTACGTGTTGCTGAGGTTGAGCCGTGACTATTGGTGGTGGTGGCCGTGCCGGAGGTGGCCGGAATCGACGGCGGCGAGCTCGGCTGCGGCCGCCGGGGTTCGGTCGTGCACGGGAACGGGGTTGGAGCTCGAAGGCGAGCGAAGCGAGGCGCTAGGGATGCTCTACGGGGCCTTACGAACTCGTTGGACTCGCCGGGGTGACCAAATGGTCACCGGAGCTGCGTCGACGGCGAGCTCGGCGACGGCGGAGGTTCGGCCATGGTGGGGAGGAGGCTACGGTGAGGGAACGAGGGGGAGAAGAGGGGGAAACGGTGGCGTAGCTCACAGCGGTTGCAGTGGGCGTCGAAGCGGGCTCGGGGACGCGCTGGAGACGGCGAATCGACGGCGACGGTGGTCGGAGCCCGAGGAGGGGAACGGCGACGTGGCGGCGATGCAGGGCTTCCTGAGGCCCGTGGAGCGGTGGGGAGGAAGAGGGGGTCGAGGCGGAGCTCCTGAGCTAGTCGGGGGAGCGAGGGGTGGCCGGAGACGGCGGCTATGGCGAACGGCGGCGATGATGGTG
>NC_057803.1:223044429-223073360 GCF_018294505.1 Triticum aestivum
CGGTGGTGGGCTGGGCTGGCTTGCTGGGCCGGCCAGCTGGCTGGGCCGCACAGGGAGGAGCCCAGGTAAGCTCCTCCTGTTATTTCTTTTTCTGTTTTCTAATTTCTGACATTTGTTTTGATTTAAATAATATATTAAATCATTTATTTAACTTATGCCAATTTTTGCAGGAGCTATATATATTATTCCAGAGCTCCTATATAATTGGCATAATATTTGGACATATATTAATATATATAATTAATATATTTCCAATGCAAATATTTATGCATTAATTCCAAAAGCCCAAAATAAATACCTATGAGCTCTTAAAAATATTGGTTTGATTTTTATCTCTGTCCAATATTTTCAGAGAGCAACATGAGCATTTTCTGGGACCCTTTTGGAGAAATTTTTATTTGGGTCATTTTCAAAATGATTCTGAGGGTTTCACAGATCCCCATTTCAAGTTTCTGATGAAAGAGTAAACATGATGCAACACTCTAATGCATGGCTAACTAGGATGTGACACTTTTGCTGCTGGACAAGTTGTTCGACCTTCTTGCAGCTCTGGAGGTCATGGCCCTTGGTGCGGTGGATCTTGCAGTACTGCTTGTCGGTGCTGTCCTGCTTGTCGGCGACCGCCACAGCCTGGCAGCTGGTGCATGCGGCAATCTCCTTGCCAGAGCTACCAGCTTTGGCTTTCTTGGCGCCACCTTCGTTGCCGGACTGCTCAACGACTAGCACATCTTTGCCTTTCTTCTTCCTGTTGTTCCGCCGCCGGTTTTTCTTTGCCGGGGCAGCATCTTCGCTGTCAGATCCTTCTGCTCCTGTATTCTCTCCGGGGAGTTTCCTCCCTTCCTCAGCACGTGCACACTTGTCGGCCAGGGCATACAGCTCACTGACGTCCCTGATCTTGCACATCGCCATCTCCTCCCGCATCCTGTGGTTACGCACGTTCTGATGGAACGCGCTGATGACCGCGGTAAGGTGGACATCTGGGATGTTGTGCTGTACACGGCTGAATCTCTAAATGTACTTGCGCAGGGGCTCTCCTTCCTTCTGGGCGAGCAGATGAAGGTCAGTCTCTTGGCCATGAGGTTTGTGGCCGCCTGTAAAGGCGCCGACAAACTGATGGCATAGGTCTGCCTAGGAGGATATGGAGTTGTCCGGCAAGTGCATGAGCCAGGACCTGACGTTGGGCTTGAGCACCAGCGGGAAGTAGTTGGCAAGGATCTTGTCGTCCCGCCCCCCGGCAGCCTGCACCGTGATGGTGTAGATGCTGAGGAACTCCGACGGATGCGACTTGCCGTCATACTTCTCTGGTACGTCTGGCTTGAAATTCTTCATGCTGGGCCACTGGACTTGCCGCAGCTCACGAGTAAACGCAGGGCAACCTACCGCGTACGGCAAGCCGCCTGGTTCCCTTGGCGCATGCATGTCGACAGAGGGCCCAGCGTGCTGGTCCGATTGACGTCGCACTTCTCTTCGGCGCTCGATGCGAGTACGAGCGTCTTCTTGCTGTCGTTCGTGAAGAACTTGGCGCTGATCGCGACGAGCTCGTGGATCTGATGACGCGGTGGAGTCGCTGTCGAGGTGGATCCGGCGAGTCGGCGATCTTGGCCTTCGGGGCGGAGAGTGCACAGTGGTCGCACCCCCACCAGTCTTGTCGCCACCGGCTCGTGCCTGGCTGCGACGTGCTCGGCTGCCGTTGAGTGTCGCCGTTGGCGAAGCCGATGAGACTCTAAATGGTGGCCCTCCAGTCGTCGATCTTGTCAGCCGTTGGAGGGTAGTCCAGGAGCAGTTGAGCTCGCGCTAAAGCTTCTGCTGCAGTGGCGGGTGGTGGTGGCGAACGGTGCGAAGAGCGGGATATGCTCGGACTTCTAACTGTGTTAGAAGGAGCAGTATCCCGTCCAGGCGACCATGCCTCGCTCGCGCCAGCATGTTGGCGTGCATGCTGGTCTTGAGCACTCTGAGATCCACCAGCTCGATCTTGGTCCAGCAAACGCATGGTACTGTGGGTACCATGACGCTGCCAGTCCCGCGCCTCCTGAGATGGGCGCGGTGCGTGTACGGACGCCGAGGTCTTGGAGTGCGCCCAGTCGTTGTGGGAGCCGGCTACGCCGCTGATGGGCAGCGCAGCCTTGTCCTTGGACCTGGAAGCACCATGAGCTCCCTCGTCGACGCTCTTTCTTCCGCCCGCGCCTGCCCCATTAGCCGTTTGCTCCGGCGATGGTGGGTTCGGTGCGGACGGAGCAGCCGCCTCCGAAGCTTTCTTCTTCGGCGGCATGTTGATGAAGATGATGAAGATGTAGCTCACGCGAATGCCGGATCTGGTTCACACAATCTCGATGCCCCCTACCTGGCACGCCAAAGATGTAGGGGTTCTGATCCACGAGCACCTATGGGACCGGCGGACCGAGTGCCTTTCGGTTCGGTGGGGCGGAGGTCGCGCGAAGAGCGGATCGAGGCGAAGCACACGAGCGGTTTACCCAGGTTCGGGCCGCACGGATGCGTAAAACCCTACTCCTGCTTTGTGGTTTGTATTGAGTTCTTGCTCGGGAGCGCGGAGTGCTACAGTACACTCCAGCAGCTAACGAGACCGAGCGTGAGTGTTCTCTTTCTCTTCTGAACCAGCTAACCCCCTCTACGTTGTGCATGGGCCTCCTTTTATATGCTCAAGGGGTCACTGACAGGTGGCAATGTAGGCAAGGGTAAAAATGGAAAGGTGCTGCGGTAGGTACAGCTACTTGCTATAGTGTATCATACCTAACCCTGACGGCAGGGGACAAGGGCATTAAATGCCCGTCTGTGTCGCCTAAACAGTGCAAAAGGGACTGCCAGGGACGCCACCGCTTGCCACGATGGCAATCTTGTCAGCGCCGCTTGCCACCATGCACCCCTGGCTGCATAGCCTCCTGCCACGTACGCCCGGGAGGGTCCCAGAGCGACACATTGGTGGATGTGCTGGAGCGCGGGCACAGAGTGGTGGCCTGCCGCAGCAAGCGCCTTGCCGCGGTTGTTGTCTTGTCGCGTCCGGGAGCTTGTCGCTCACCGGGCCTTGCCGGGACGCGTGGCGCGTCGCGGCAAGTTCCTTGAGGTGCCTTGGTTGGCCTTCCCGGCAAGCTCCTCTTGCCGGGGTCTTGAGATGCCTTTGTTGGCCTTCCCGGCAAGCTCCTCTTGCCGGGGTCTTGTCTCCTTGGCTTGGATACTTTGTTCTTGAATGGCTCCAAAGGAACCACGGAGGACCTTGGCGGTCACCTGGCAAGCCTTGCCGCGGGATGCTGCGACTACCCGTGCACAAGTTCGGGATAGTAGGGTACCCCTACTCTAGTACACCGACACTATTGTACGTATAATCGTATTTGATCACTCATGAGTCGCACACGACCTCATTTTGCCGAGCATGTGTGCCAGGAGGGCATATCCTTGACAGTTTCTAGATCGTGTGGGAAGGGCCCCCCTATCACCCAGACTCACTAGGTGATGGTTTCCAAATGCCGTCACGGAAAGGGGTTAAAAACTATTTGTATAGCACCTCGCTGTACTAGTGTATCCTTATAGGAAAAGGAGGGTTTTCAATATAAGCAGTAGGTACAAATGGATCAACATTATAAATAATAGTTTCATATTTTGCTATTACCGGTTATTTAATTTCTTCTTGGAATAGGTGGGTGATATTTAAACCACTTCTCCTTAGGGAGATCAACATGAGTAGCAAATGATTCACAAAAATAAGTTACTATCTCTGAGTCAAGTCCATATTTAGTCTTCTTCATAAAAGATATAACACAACCAAACTCAAGCTTAATACCTGACTCTTTGCCTTCGTCGACTTCCCAATGTTCAGAGTTGCGTTTAATTCTCTCTAAAAGAGCCCACCTGAATTCAATAGTCTTCTTCATAAAAGAACCAGTACATGAAGTATCGAGCATGGATTGATCATCACGAGAAAGCTGAAGATAAAAATTCTGAATGATAATTTCTCTTGAGAACTTATTATTGGGCCATGAATATAGCATTGACTTAAGCCCCCCCCCCCCCAAGCTAGAGCAAAACTTTCTCCTTCATGAGTCCAAAAATTATATATATAATTCCAATCACGATGAACTAGATGCATAGGATAATTTTTTTGGTGAAATTCCAATTTCAATCAATTCCAAGATCCAATATCATCGCATACCATGCTAATGCTTTTCCCTTTCAAAGATAAAGGGAAAACCTTCTTCTTAGATTCATCTCCGGTAAACCTGCAAGCTTAAATTATCCACAAACTACATCCACATATATCAAGTGCATATCAGGATGTTCGGTTCCATCTCCTGCATAAGGATTAGCTAGCAGTTGTTCTATCATACCCGAGGAATTTCATAGCAAATATTTTCAGTAGGTGCAGTAAGTTGAGGGGCAACTAATTGTGGTTCCGGTCGGGGTGAAGATACCCCGAACAAACCCCTCAAATGATTGTTCTCCATAGTAATAAGTGACAATAAATTTCAGCACGTAGTAATAATTTTTCCTTACCAATTTCCACTTACCAAAAGCACTCCGCGGCAACGGCACTAGAAAAGAGCCTTGATGACCCACGAGTATAGGGGATCAATCATAGTCCTTTCGATAAGTAAGAGTGTCGAACCCAACGAGGATTAGAAGGAAATGACAAGTGGTTTTCAGCAAGGTGCAAGCACTGAAATTATCGGTAACGAGTAGTTTGACAGCAAGGTAATTTGTAATGAGCAATTAGCGGTAATGGTAAATAAAGTGCAGCAAGTTAACCCGTGGTGCAGCAAGTGTTCTTGAGGGTACATGGGAATTTCATCTAGTGACTTCCATCATGTTGGTTTGGCTCGTGTTCGCTACTTTGATACTTTGATATGTGGGTGGACCGGTGCTTACGTGTTGCTCTTACTTGAACAAACCTCCTACTTATGATTAACCCCCTCGCAAGCATCCGCAACTACGAGAATAGTATTAAGATAAAATCTAACCACAACATTAAACTTTTGGATCCAAATCAGTCCCTTACTAATTAGCGCATAAACTAGGGTTTAAGCTTTTATCACTCTAGAAACCCAATATCTAATAACTACGCCACAATGCATTCCCTTAGGCCCTAATAAGGTGAAGTGCCATGTACACTACTAGGAAAAGCTTGCTAGTGGCGCACCTGTTTTGCCTACTAACAGCGCATTACAGGTGCGCCACTAGCATCACGCCATTAGAATTTTTTACTAATGGCGCACCACGGGTGCGCCATTAGTATCTGGTATACTAATGGCGCACCACGCAATGCATCATTAGTATGCCTCCCAGGGGCCATATTTACCCATGTGCTCTGGCTTACTAATGGCGCACTAGTTGATGATGCGCCACTAGTGTGCTCTGGCTTACTAATGGCGGACTAGTTGATGGTGCGCCACTAGTCTGAACATTAGGGATTTTTTCTTTTCTGATATTTGCACAAGTTACAAAATATACTACTGGACAGAATATAGATAGCACCACACAGCAACAGCAGATTCATCGAATACAATAGAAGACTAGTCTCCGAATACAATTCATCATATTAGTCTCTGAATTCAAAAGCCCTGTCACATCCCTAGCTTCTGGCATTGCTCTAGCCTAGCTTCATGTGTGCATCATGTCTATATTTTTGAAACTTGAATTGAGGAATATTGGAAGCCTCAAAACCCTAAATAAAAGAGGGGCAAAAACCCTAGAAATCTCATTCATTGCTCCAAAAGGCTCCTCATAAATGTTTGATAATTTTGGCAAGGCTTTGAAGACCAAACCAAAATTAGTGAACATTTATGTGGAATATTTTGGGCACTGAATTTAATTCATTATTGTATTTGAATCTGGAATTATATTCATAATATATGGGATATATTTTCAGATAACTTTGAAATGTTTTATGTGCTGTTGGAAAAGTCCATCTAGCAACATAAATTATTCAGAGGATATTTGGCACTGTTTTGAATTTGTTTAAATCTGAAAACAGTGGCAAAGAAAAAAAAATGAAAAAAAAACAGAACAGAAATAAAAATAAAAAGAACAGAGTCTTACCTGGGCCCTTACCTGGCTGGCCCAGTGGACAGCCCAGCCCACTGGCCTGGTGCCAGTCGTCCTCTACCTCTGCCAGTAGGCAGAGGAGGGAGACAGCGCACGCGCGCGCCGTGGCGACACGCCACCTCCCTGCCTGCCTGCGTCCCTCGCCACCGCGACGCCTCGGGCCTTCTCCTCGGCGCCGCCTCGAACCCCTGGACCCCCTCACTCGTCCCCTTCGTCTCTCCTTCGCCTCTCCCTCTCGCACACCCGAACGCCTCCGCCGCCGCCACTCGCAACCACCGCAACCACAGCCACTCCCTCGCCCCCTCTCTGCGTACCCGAGCTCCGCCCTGACCCCGTGGAGCTACCCACCGACGCACGCGATCAGAGGAGGCCGAAATCGACCGAAGCATCATCGTCTTCACCTCCGGTGCCCGGAGATCGACTCCACCGATTCGGCGCGTCCAGAGCTTCCCCGACTTCGTCGTCTCCTCCGCTAGCCCCTCCGTGAGCTCTCCTACGTTTCCCCTCTCTCCCCGTTGGTTTCCCGTGCAGTAGCCATGCTAGCCACCGTACCGAGCGCCGCCGTCCGCCATGGACGCCGGGCGTGGCACTGACGTGCTGTTGCGGCCAGTCCGACGAGCCTAGCGTGCTCCTAGCTGCCCCAGGAGTCCGCATAGCCCCTCAGCCAGCCCCCTAGCGCCCCGTACCCTCGCTCCGCCCAAACCCGAGCTCCGGCGGCCGCAAAAGAGCTCGCCGCCGTTAACTCCGGCCACCCCAGCACCAAACACCGCCACCGTTGGATGCGCCACATCGCCAGCTACTCGTAGCACCCACCCGCGCATCAAACCGTGGCCGGAGCAGCGTTTCCGACGCCCTCCGCCGTTGCTGGCGTCGCCGGCGACAAGCCGCGGGTCAACTCCGGCGGGTTTGACCCGGGGTTTGACCCCCTGACGTGTGGGCCCAGGCGCCCGCTTAGTTAGTGCTAGGTTAGTTAGTGTTAACTAACTTAGTTAATTAGGTAGGCCACTGACATGCGGGCCCCGCCCCGCTAACTAAGTTAGTTAGGGCTAACTAACCTGGTTAGTTGACTGAGACACTGACGTGTGGACCCCACACGTCAGGTTTGACCCTGACCGACCCCTGTTGACTTGCTGACGTCATGGTGACGCACTGCTGACGCAGTAAATGTTTCTGGAATTTAAATAATTCTAAAATGATTTAATAATTTCAGAAAATAACTAAAACTTCTAAAATTCATAGAAAATTAACCGTAACTCCAAATTAAATAATTTATATATGAAAAATTATCAGAAAAATTCAAGGAATCCATCTGTACCATTTTCATGCATGTTAGAACAACTTATAGCTGCTGTTTAGCACAAATCAAATAAAGGGCATTTAAATAATCACATATGGAGTTTGAATTTGAATCTTGTATTCAAACCAACTTCATTTAATCTGTTGCTAGTTGCATTGGCTCAAAACACATTCATTTTGCCATGTCATGATCATGCATCATATTGTGCATTGCATTGATTGTGTTCCCTTCTGTGTTGCCGGTATTTGTCCCCTCTCGATAGACGTGATACCGATGATGTGATCGTTGACACTAATGAAGACTCAATGTTATCTTCAAAAGTGCCAGGCAAGCAAAACCCCCTTGTTCATTCCGATACAATCCTACTCTCTCGCTCCTGCTCTCTTTTACTGCATTAGGACAACACCGATTCATCTGTTACTTGCTGCGGTAGCTGAACCCCTTTGTTCTTTGCATGACCTGTCATTGCCACAGTAAATAGATGAAACCCACTAGCATGAGTAGGAGTTGTTTGAGCCCTGATGTGCCTACTCATTCAGGTTTGTTTGTCATGCCTGCTATTGCTTAGAGTTGAGTCAGGTCTGATTCATCGGGGATGAATCAGAGGCGTGTGAACCTGTCCTACTGTGTGTGAGCTAAGTGTGTGAACACGATTTGGTAAAGGTAGCGGTGAGAGGCCATGTAGGAGTACATGGTGGGTTGTCTCATTGCAGCCGTCCTCAGGAACTGAGTTCTGTGTTTGTGATCCATGATTCAGCTACTACCACGTATTGGGCCCGAAACCAATGGACCCTCTCGGCTTCTTAATCACCCTTGTCCTCTGTCCAGGAGTTGCAAGTAGTTTCTGGTGTTTGTAGTATGCTGGAGGCCGTGCGCAGCGCTGACCGTAGGGGTGGGCTGTGATGCGGTAGGCACGTGGCACGGTGTACCGGGCGCCCGTTTGGTGTCTCGGGAACCCTGTTCACATCGTTTGGGGCTGTGAGCGAAACTCCGGCCGGATCTCCTCATGGATGGAACCCGAATAGGCGATAAACCTGGACTAGAGACTTGAGTGTTTAGGTAGGCCGTGGCCGACACCCACGTTGGGCTTCCGCTTGAAGGTTGCCGAGTACATGTCGTGTAAACAGCGGTAAGTGGTGAGAGCGTGTGTGAAGAAGTACACCCCTGCAGGGTTAACCTAATCTATTCGAATAGCCGTGTCCACGGAAAAGGACCTCTGGGTTGCTTATATCAGTTCATAGACAAGTGAAAGTGGATACTCTAAAATACGCAAGATAAGCGTGAGTGCTATGGATGGCGTTCTCGTAGGGAGACGGGAGCGGATCCATAGTGGGGTATTGGTTGGTGAATATGTGGACTCGTGTGCGCCACCTCAAAGAGTTACATTGCAGTCGTAGTTTAGGATAGCCACCGAGTCAGAGCTGGCTTGCTGCAGTTAAACCCCACCACCCCTTTGTTGATAATGATGCATATGTAGATAGATCTGATGTAAGTCTTGCTGGGTACATTTGTACTCACGTTTGCCTATTTTATGTTTTGCAGAGAGACTTCAGTCTCACTAGTATTTCCGCGTGGTCTTCGACGTTTAGCTTGTTACCTCAGCTACGATCTTGTGCCTCGGCAGGATTTGGTAGATAGTCAGGCTTCTGAGCCTTTTTCATTTATAGATGTCTGTACTCAGACATGATAGCTTCCGCTTGTGCTTGATTTGTATGCTCTGAGTGTTGGGTCATGAGACCCATGTTTGTAATATCTCGCTCCTCGGAGCCTATTGAATAAACTACTTGAGTCGTAGAGTCATTTTGTGATGCCATGTTGTATTGCACATATCGAGCATATTGTGTGTATGTTATTGAAATGCTTGGTATGTGTGGGATCTGACCATCTAGTTGTTTATCTTTAGTAGCCTCTCTTACCGGGAAATGTCTCCTAGTGTTTCCACTGAGCCATGGTAGCTTGCTACTGCTCCGGAACACTTAGGCTGGCCGGCATGTGTCCTTCTTCGTTCCTGTGTCTGTCCCTTCGGGGAAATGTCACGCGATGAATACCGGAGTCCTGTTAGCCTGCTACAGCCCGGTTCACCGGAGTCCTGCTAGCCCAGTGCTACAGCCTGGATTCACTCGCTGATGACCGACACGTTCGATGCTGGGTCATGGATGCCTGTCCCTGTAAGTCTGTGCCGCTTTGGGTTTACGACTAGCCATGTCAGCCCGGGCTCCTTATCATATGGATGCTAGCGACACTGTCATATACGTGTGCCAAAAGGAGCAAACGGTCCCGGGCAAAGGTAAGGCGACACCCGTGGGAATACCGTGTGTGAGGCCGCAAAGTGATATGAGGTGTTACATGCTAGATCGATGTGGCATTGAGTCGGGGTCCTGACAGTGTTGGTATCAGAGCTTGACTGCCTGTAGGATTACCAAGCCAAACTGGTCGAAGTTGAGTTTAGAAATTCTTTAGTTATATAAGGGAATTGATTGTGGGATGGAACGTAAGGCTCTTTTTACTCCTTATACCTCATGCCCTTCTGATCTGAGTCATCTTATCTTTCCTGCGGGGATTAAGAACTAGGCTATCTCTTCTTTCTATTAGGATCACGTGTTACTAATCAGTAGACTTATAAGATTGTTGGATTTAAGTCTCAGTTCAGTTCCTACTACTTCCGTATGTTAATTGTTGATCTCGGAACCTTGATATTGTGCTTCTGAGTGGTTATGCCACCATTTTGTGATTGTCTCAAATCTTTTTGAGCAATTATAGCCGTTATGCTGTCCGAGTCATCCCAGGTTTCTAAATAGTCCGATGCATTTGCAAATCCCTTCCTTCTGTTTCCGATGTTCCCATGGGCCAGATTAACCACACTAATCGGTGTGTTGAGGTAATTATTGCCTCGACATATATGTTGGAATTATTATTATGACCCTAAGTGCTTAGGGGATCATCTAGTGGTCTAGCCATGATTTGTGTCCTAGTGTGAAGATTCTGGCCTTTATTCTCGGAAGCATCCCGTGATGCTACTTAGTAGTAGGTATTCTACTCCTGGGTTCTGAACCCGAGATTCACTCTACCTACTTCATGTTGATAGTAATTGCTAGTGCCTTTAGGATATTAGTAACCTTTGCGATAGTCCTTGAAGTCTGTGGTATCTTCTTCTTCCAAATACCATGAACTACTTATGGTAGATGTTTATTGGATCAAAAAAAATCACAATTAGAGTACTCTTGAGGAGTTCTCCATTCATAAATCGTGACTCTGCCAGTTCTACCTTTCTGCATGGGTTATCCGGAAGAAATATGTTGAACTTGGTTCGACATACTAATCTATGCATCCACAACTCAGAAAGTTATATGTTCCTTTGAGTTGTTCTCTTTAGTTGCATTCTGACCCTCGTCTATCAATTGATAGTCAAGAGTATGCGTGCGTTCGTTCATCGATGCCTATGACTCTTGTGGTCTGTCAAGCCATTCTATTCCGGAATGACTAGGAGAAACAAACTCCAGTACCTCTTCCATATCTAGGATTGGGTCAAAGTAGTTGTATTCCGCAGATCAAATGCCAATCCAGCTTTTGGTTCTGCTCTACCTTGGAATATTACATATTTTATATCGAGATTGTTATAGGAATTGCACACCATCCCATGAACTCTTGGTACAGTGATACTTCTTGCCATCACTGTTCATTCCTCGGCCCTCGTGTTGATGCAACCGGAATACCGACAAATGAATTGTGATGTGTGAAATCAATACTGCTAGCAACTCTGTTGCTTGGTAGTTAAAGGATAATAATTTCATTCTTAGTATGTTGGTTTTCGAATCATCCTTCTAAGACTGATCGTGCTACCTAGTCCTTATTTCGGTGCACCCTTCGATTGATGAGTTAGGATCTTGTCAAGTCCTCACTCATTTGATCATATCGTCTTGCCCTCAAAAGCAAGATTGTTCTCGAGCTTAGTAACATACCGGTGGTTCGTGACTTTCCAAATATCTTCTTGGAGGTGTTACCGGGTTGTCACCTGACCGCTATGTTGAGTTCGTGATCAAGTTGGTTTCCTGTGAACCACCTTCTCTCCAAGAATCGGTGTTAGATATCCCTGAGCTAGTTGGTTAAGCTAGACAACAACTTGGAGAGTTGGAAGATAAAAGCTTGTCTGACTTAGTTCGTTCCAAAGGGATATTCTTGTGTAGTGTGTGTTAAAGAAAGATGATATCTTCATCGATTGGTCCTTGTGATCAGTTGTTGGACCTATTGTCTTATCAATCCTTTGATTTGAGTGTGGGCTATCGTCAAATCAAATCAGTACCAACGATGCTCGTAATGTTGTCTTATTCGTGGTTGATCCCTCGAGCATACACCATTATATCTTTTAGGTCTGACCAATGCTATCACTTGTTCACTTAACTATGGAATTCCCTTTAAAAGGAAACCCAGATGAATTGTTGTTGTGCCCATTGACAACATCCTTGTCTTCTCCATAATTTTGCTGAACATTAAGCTAGTGTTGGAAACTTTTGAAAGCATTTGTTCATGCTAGCTCATGAAGCATATGTTTGGATGAAGGTAGTGACTTCCTTTAATTCATGTGCATCTGATGCAAGTTGCCGCCGTGGATTCGAGAAAGTCAATGTTGCTTTCTTTGGAATCATTCCAAATCAGTCATGCACACGTGCGAAGAATGCTGTGGTTTGAAGACTTGCAACCTTCAATCTATATGTATCCCTAGCACACCAAGCCACTGATTGATTTGTTCAAGGAGAAGGAGTTCCTTCATAAGAGCTAATCCGGACTTATGAAAGAACTTCGATACCCTCGTTGATGGTTCCCCCTCCTGAACTCGGTAGTGTTTTATTATAAGACTACCACGTGGTCATGCTTGTCTGGGACAACGTGTTCACATGTTTATAGCAGAACCAGCTCATGTTTTGGAGCTTGCTATCGTAGTTCATCTCCCGAGAATCCCGCAACATCATCTCGTCGATTTGTGTTGCAAACTTTCATTTTTCTTCCTAAGACTCGATGAGCCTGGAATATCCTAACACCAACCAGAGCTGAATCTCAGGCAGATATGATGGTTGGAACATTTCCCTAAGAACTATAATATTGGTCTCTCGATAACCGGTAAGGTGGATGTCGTGGCCAACACACCCATCCGGTAGACCTATTATTATAGTATCTTGTTTGAGGAAGTTGGCCACCCCCCCTAGGGATTTCGTAGGATTTACTCCCTAGTTGCCCCTATGGATTTTTGTGTTCCCGAAGTCCGACCTTTTACTTGATGTTTTAGATATCAAACCATATCTATGAATGGGTTATACTAGCACATCAAGGAGAACATTAGAAGCGGAGTGCTAAATGTCTCTCGGTCGATCATCCAGATTTTATTTGCTTGGCCTAGCTAAGGTGAAATCTGAGAAAGTGTTATCCTCCTTCGCATCTGCATCGTCCATCGCTATTCATCATGGTAGTATGTTGTGTTGTCAGCACCCTTGACGCGGTTGTTGATAAAACCTTGATGATTGTGGAAATGCTCAAGTTCTTGAGAGCACGCACAAGTGCTACGTCTTATCATCGGCACTAGCTGGGATTGCCCTAGATTTCCTCGGTTATGCTATAACCACTCCAACAGTGAATTCACTCTCTATTGTTGGGTTCTTCCCCAGTTACCAGAATCATTCCCAGCATTTGCATTTTGTTCCCAGCTTGCACCGCCAATGTGCCATTCTACCATGGGTCTCTTCCATTTCCGGTGATAAGCAAAATTCATCCATTACGTTGTCTTCAACAAGGTAATCCACATCATCCAAGTTTGAGTATGCCATTCTACCGAACCCCTCTAAATGATCGATTATGATTTGCCTTAAGCTGGTATAAAGAGTTTCAATGATCTCTGAATCGAAGGTAATTCTTTTGCCACTTAAGGGGAGATATCTACGAGTCACGGTTCCGAAGGTGTCTCGTTGTGGTATCATGGCAACTCAACTCCTCGCTACGTTGACAACCGATTACCACCTTCTTAAGTGTGGAATTGTTGTCCACCTAGTGAACCTTCGTCATCCGTTTCTTTCCACCCCTCTTGATGTGTACCTCGTGTCTCAACCGAGAGATGGTCCTAGGCCTCATTCCGTGAGTTGTTCGATCTTCAAGAAGATCGACCCTTCTAGAGTCTCCTTCTTCCCTCCATGTCATGTGACAGGATTTCTCAGAGCAACACCTCGAGTCAAAGATGGTGAATGAATCAACGTTCAACTAAAGTGCACCCTGGATCGTGAAGATTGTACTAGTTTGCGTTTCCCCTTCATCCTACCCTACGCTTGAATCTCGAGACGAGATTCTTGTTTAGTGGGGGTGAGTTGTCACATCCCTAGCTTCTGGCATTGCTCTAGCCTAGCTTCATGTGTGCATCATGTCTATATTTTTGAAACTTGAATTGAGGAATATTGGAAGCCTCAAAACCCTAAATAAAAGAGGGGCAAAAACCCTAGAAATCTCATTCATTGCTCCAAAAGGCTCCTCATAAATGTTTGATAATTTTGGCAAGGCTTTGAAGACCAAACCAAAATTAGTGAACATTTATGTGGAATATTTTGGGCACTGAATTTAATTCATTATTGTATTTGAATCTGGAATTATATTCATAATATATGGGATATATTTTCAGATAACTTTGAAATGTTTTATGTGCTGTTGGAAAAGTCCATCTAGCAACATAAATTATTCAGAGGATATTTGGCACTGTTTTGAATTTGTTTAAATCTGAAAACAGTGGCAAAGAAAAAAAAAAGAAAAAAAAACAGAACAGAAATAAAAATAAAAAGAACAGAGTCTTACCTGGGCCCTTACCTGGCTGGCCCAGTGGACAGCCCAGCCCACTGGCCTGGTGCCAGTCGTCCTCTACCTCTGCCAGTAGGCAGAGGAGGGAGACAGCGCACGCGCGCGCCGTGGCGACACGCCACCTCCCTGCCTGCCTGCGTCCCTCGCCACCGCGACGCCTCGGGCCTTCTCCTCGGCGCCGCCTCGAACCCCTGGACCCCCTCACTCGTCCCCTTCGTCTCTCCTTCGCCTCTCCCTCTCGCACACCCGAACGCCTCCGCCGCCGCCGCTCGCAACCACCGCAACCACAACCACTCCCTCGCCCCCTCTCTGCGTACCCGAGCTCCGCCCTGACCCCGTGGAGCTACCCACCGATGCACGCGATCAGAGGAGGCCGAAATCGACCGGAGCATCATCGTCTTCACCTCCGGTGCCCGGAGATCGACTCCACCGATTCGGCGCGTCCAGAGCTTCCCCGACTTCGTCGTCTCCTCCGCTAGCCCCTCCGTGAGCTCTCCTACGTTTCCCCTCTCTCCCCGTTGGTTTCCCGTGCAGTAGCCATGCTAGCCACCGTACCGAGCGCCGCCGTCCGCCATGGACGCCGGGCGTGGCACTGACGTGCTGTTGCGGCCAGTCCGACGAGCCTAGCGTGCTCCTAGCTGCCCCAGGAGTCCGCATAGCCCCTCAGCCAGCCCCCTAGCGCCCCGTACCCTCGCTCCACCCAAACCCGAGCTCCGGCGGCCGCAAAAGAGCTCGCCGCCGTTAACTCCGGCCACCCCAGCACCAAACACCGCCACCGTTGGATGTGCCACATCGCCAGCTACTCGTAGCACCCACCCGCGCATCAAACCGTGGCCGGAGCAGCGTTTCCGACGCCCTCCGCCGTTGCTGGCGTCGACGGCGACAAGCCGCGGGTCAACTCCGGCGGGTTTGACCCGGGGTTTGACCCCCTAACGTGTGGGCCCAGGCGCCCGCTTAGTTAGTGCTAGGTTAGTTAGTGTTAACTAACTTAGTTAATTAGGTAGGCCACTGACATGCGGGCCCCGCCCGGCTAACTAAGTTAGTTAGGGCTAACTAACCTGGTTAGTTGACTGAGACACTGACGTGTGGACCCCACACGTCAGGTTTGACCCTGACCGACCCCTGTTGACTTGCTGACGTCATGGTGACGCACTGCTGACGCAGTAAATGTTTCTGGAATTTAAATAATTCTAAAATGATTTAATAATTTCAGAAAATAACTAAAACTTCTAAAATTCATAGAAAATTAACCGTAACTCCAAATTAAATAATTTATATATGAAAAATTATCAGAAAAATTCAAGGAATCCATCTGTACCATTTTCATGCATGTTAGAACAACTTATAGCTGCTGTTTAGCACAAATCAAATAAAGGGCATTTAAATAATCACATATGGAGTTTGAATTTGAATCTTGTATTCAAACCAACTTCATTTAATCTGTTGCTAGTTGCATTGGCTCAAAACACATTCATTTTGCCATGTCATGATCATGCATCATACTGTGCATTGCATTGATTGTGTTCCCTTCTGTGTTGCCGGTATTTGTCCCCTCTCGATAGACGTGATACCGATGATGTGATCGTTGACACTGATGAAGACTCAATGTTATCTTCAAAAGTGCCGGGCAAGCAAAACCCCCTTGTTCATTCCGATACAATCCTACTCTCTCGCTCCTGCTCTCTTTTACTGCATTAGGACAACACCGATTCATCTGTTACTTGCTGCGGTAGCTGAACCCCTTTGTTCTTTGCATGACCTGTCATTGCCACAGTAAATAGATGAAACCCACTAGCATGAGTAGGAGTTGTTTGAGCCCTGATGTGCCTACTCATTCAGGTTTGTTTGTCATGCCTGCTATTGCTTAGAGTTGAGTCAGGTCTGATTCATCGGGGATGAATCAGAGGCGTGTGAACCTGTCCTACTGTGTGTGAGCTAAGTGTGTGAACACGATTTGGTAAAGGTAGCGGTGAGAGGCCATGTAGGAGTACATGGTGGGTTGTCTCATTGCAGCCGTCCTCAGGAACTGAGTTCTGTGTTTGTGATCCATGATTCAGCTACTACCACGCATTGGGCCCAAAACCAATGGACCCTCTCGGCTTCTTGATCACCCTTGTCCTCTGTCCAGGAGTTGCAAGTAGTTTCTGGTGTTTGTAGTATGCTGGAGGCCGTGGGCAGCGCTGACCGTAGGGGTGGGCTGTGATGCGGTAGGCACGTGGCACGGTGTACCGGGCGCCCGTTTGGTGTCTCGGGAACCCTGTTCACATCGTTTGGGGCTGTGAGCGAAACTCCGGCCGGATCTCCTCATGGATGGAACCCGAATAGGCGATAAACCTGGACTAGAGACTTAGGTGATTAGGTAGGTCGTGGCCGACACCCACGTTGGGCTTCCGCTTGAAGGTTGCCGAGTACATGTCGTGTAAACGGCGGTAAGTGGTGAGAGCGTGTGTGAAGAAGTACACCCCTGCAGGGTTAACCTAATCTATTCGAATAGTCGTGTCCACGGAAAAGGACCTCTGGGTTGCTTATATCAGTTCATAGACAAGTGAAAGTGGATACTCTAAAATACGCAAGATAAGCGTGAGTGCTATGGATGGCGTTCTCGTAGGGAGACGGGAGCGATTCCATAGTGGTGTATTGATATGGTGAATATGTGGACTCGTGTGCGCCACCTCAAAAGAGTTACATTGCAGTCGTAGTTTAGGATAGCCACCGAGTCAAAGCTGGCTTGCTGCAGTTAAACCCCACCACCCCTTTGTTGATAATGATGCATATGTAGATAGTTCTGATGTAAGTCTTGCTGGGTACATTTGTACTCACGTTTGCCTATTTTATGTTTTGCAGAGAGACTTCGGTCTCGCTAGTAGTTTCACGTGGATTTCGACGTTTAGCTTGATACCTCAGCTACGATCTTGTGCCCCGGCAGGATCTGATAGATAGTCAGGCTTCTCAGCCTTTTTCATTTATAGATGTCTGTACTCAGACATGATAGCTTCTGCTTGTGCTTTGACTTGTATGCTCTGAGTGTTGGGTCATGAGACCCATGTTTGTAATATCTCGCTCCTCGGAGCCTAATGAATAAAGTACTTGTGTCGTAGAGTCATGTTGTGATGCTTCGTTGTATTTGCACATATCGAGCATATTGTGTGTGTGATTGAAATGCTTGGTATGTGTGGGATCTGACTATCTAGTTGTTTATCTTTAGTAGCCTCTCTTACCGGGAAATGTCTCCTAGTGTTACCGCTGAGCCATGGTAGCTTGCTACTGCTCTGGAACACTTAGGCTGGCCGGCATGTGTCCTTCTTCGTTCCTGTGTCTGTCCCTTCGGGGAAATGTCACGCTTTGAGTACCGGAGTCCTGTTAGCCCGCTACAGCCCGGTTTACCGGAGTCCTGCTAGCCCAGTGCTACAGCCCGGACCCACTTGCTGATGACCGACACGTTCGAAGCTGGGTCATGGATGCCTGTCCCTGTAAGTCTGTGCCACTTTGGGTTTACGACTAGTCATGTCAGCCCGGGCTCCTTATCATATGGATGCTAGCGACACTATCATATACGTGAGCCAAAAGGCGCAAACGGTCCCGGGAAAAGGTAAGACGACACCCGTGGAGATACCGTGTGTGAGGCCGCAAAGTTATTGTCACATCCCTAGCTTCTGGCATTGCACTAGTACTAGCCTTTGGTGATGCATCATGTTTACTTTTACAGAAAGTTGAAATGGGGATTGTCCAAACCCTAGCATTTTAAGAATTCACCAGGTTCACCTAAAATATTTTCAGTCAATCCAAGTGGCTTTCAAAAATGTTCATCATTTTTGGAAAAATGCTGGAAACAGTAACCAGAGATGATGCACATTTTTCCATGTCATTTTGGATCTTTGAACTAATATATATTGTATTTGAGTTGGAGCAAATATATGTTATATATATTTTTAATGCTTCAATAATTCTGATATTTTGTGAGGGGCTCTGGAATATTACTTTCAGTCCCTGCAAAAATTATTGGAAGAAACAAAAATGATTTAGTGTTTGAACTAAATCAAAACAGATGAAACAAATAGAAAACAATGATTAAAAAATAAAACAGAGCAAAAATAAAAAGGGAGACGGCCACCTGGGCCACTTACCTGCTTACCTGCCCGGCCCAGCTCCTCCCGCTGGCCCAGCCCACCACCACAGCCTCCCTGTCGTCTTCCTCCCTGGACAGGAGGACGAGGGCGTGTGCCCGACGCTCGCCGGCACGCGCGCGCGCCACCTCCCCCCTGCTGGCCACCTCCTGCTTCCCCCGGACTCCCTTGATGCCCCGGACGAAGCCACGCAGCTGCCCCGCACCGCTCTCACTCTCCCTCGCCCTCCCCTTCTTCCCCTGCTCTCTCTCCCTCTCACCCGAGAACCACCGCCGCCACCGACGCCGATTGCCGCAGCCACCGTGCTCCTCTCGCCTCCCCGACGCCTCCCAGAGCTCCGCAAGTCCTCCCTCGTCCTCCTCGTCGTCTCACGCGACCAGAAGAGCCCCGGAACGCCGCCCCCGACGTTTTCCCCCTCGCCGGCCGCCGAGGATCTTCTCCGTCGAATTCGGCCACTCTGGCGCGCCCCCGAGCTCGCTGACCCTCCCTGCGTGATCCCTGTGAGCTCCACTCCGTTTCCCCTCCTCCATTTTGTTCGTTTCCGTGCCGTAGCACCCCGGCCACATTCCCGAGCGCCGCCGTCCGCCATGGACGCCGGGCATGGCACTGACGTGCTGCTGCGGCCAGACCGACGAGCCTAGCGTGCTCCTAGCTGCCCCAGGAGTCCGCATAGCCCCTCAGCCAGCCCCCTAGCGCCCCGTAACCTCGCTCCGCCCAAACCCGAGCTCCGGCAGCCGCTGCGGCCCCCACTCCGGCGAGCTCCGGCCACCCCCGCACCTCCCGATGGCCCCCCTAGATGCGCACGGGCACGGGCTACCCTCTGGTGCCCTTGGCTTGGCCCAAAACCCCTCGCAGCGCCACTCCGGCGAGCTCCCGCCGCAGTTTTGGTCGTCGCCGGCCGAACTCCGGCGAAGTCGACGTGGCTTAGTTAATTAGTCACTAACCCCCCCACCTACTGACGCTGACAAGTGGGCCCCAGGGCTTAGTCAAAGCTAACCAGCCCGGGTCAACGCGGGATTAGTCCCTGTGTCACTGACGTGTGGACCCCACACGTCAGGTTTGACCTGGGGCGCTCGGTTGACCCTGCTGACGTCACTATTACGTCATGCTGACGCAGTATTTGTTCTAGAATTTAAATAAATCCTAAATGATTTATAAATTCCAGAAAATGACTAAAACTTCCAAAATTCATAGAAAATTAACCGTAACTCCAAATTTAATAAATTATATATGAAAAATTATCAGAAAAATTCAAGGAATCCATCTGTACCATTTTCATGCATGTTAGAACAACTTATAGCTGCTGTTTAGCACAAATCAATTAAAGGGCATTTAAATAATCACATATGGAGTTTGAATTTGAATCTTGGATTCAAACCAACTTCATTTAATCTGGTTTTAGTTGCATTAGCTCAAAACACATTCATTTTGCCATGTCATGATCATGCATCATATTGTGCATTGCATTGATTGTGTTCCTTTCTGTGTTGCCGGTATTTGTCCCCTCTCGATAGACGTGATACCGATGACGTGATCGTTGACACTGATGAAGACTCAATGTTATCTTCAGAAGTGCCAGGCAAGCAAAACCCCCTTGTTCATTCCGATACAATCCCACTCTCTCGCTCCTGCTCTCTTTTACTGCATTAGGACAACAACGATTCATCTGTTACCTGCTGCGGTAGCTGAACCCCTTTATCATTTGCATGACCTGTCATTGCCACAGTAAATAGATGAAACCCACTAGCATGAGTAGGAGTTGTTTGAGCCCTGTTGTGCCTACTCATTCATGTTTGTTTGTCATGCCTGCTACTGCTTAGAGTTGAGTCAGGTCTGATTCATCGGGGATGAATCAGAGGTGTGTGAACATGTCCTACTGTGTGTGAGCTAAGTGTGTGAACACGTTTTGGTAAAGGTAGCGGTGAGAGGCCATGTAGGAGTACATGGTGGGTTGTCTCATTGCAGCCGTCCTCAGGAACTGAGTTCTGTGTTTGTGATCCATGATTCAGCTACTACCACGCATTGGGCCCGAAACCAATGGACCCTCTCGGCTTCTTAATCACCCTTGTCCTCTGTCCAGGAGTTGCAAGTAGTTTCTGGTGTTTGTAGTATGCTGGAGGCCGTGCGCAGCGCTGACCGTAGGGGTGGGCTGTGATGCGGTAGGCACGTGGCACGGTGTACCGGGCGCCCGTTTGGTGTCTCGGGAACCCTGTTCACATCGTTTGGGGCTGTGAGCGAAACTCCGGCCGGATCTCCTCATGGATGGAACCCGAATAGGCGATAAACCTGGACTAGAGACTTGACTGTTTAGGTAGGCCGTGGCCGACACCCACGTTGGGCTTCCGCTTGAAGGTTGCCGAGTACATGTCGTGTAAACGGCGGTAAGTGGTGAGAGCGTGTGTGAAGAAGTACACCCCTGCAGGGTTAATATGATCTATTCGAATAGCCATGTCCGCGGAAAAGGACTTCTGGGTTGCTTATATCAGTTCATAGACAAGTGAAAGTGGATACTCTAAAATACGCAAGATAAGCGTGAGTGCTATGGATGGCGTTCTCGTAGGGAGACGGGAGCGGATCCATAGTGGTGTATTGATATGGTGAATATGTGGACTCGTGTGCGCCACCTCAAAAAAGTTACTCACAGTCGTAGTTCAGGATAGCCACCGAGTCAAAGCTGGCTTGCTGCAGTTAAACCCCACCATCCCTTTGTTGATAATGATGCATATGTAGATAGTTCTGATGTAAGTCTTGCTGGGTACATTTGTACTCACGTTTGCCTATTTTATGTTTTGCAGAGAGACTTCGGTCTCGCTAGTAGTTTCACGTGGACTTCGACGTTTAGCTTGATACCTCAGCTACGATCTTGTGCCCTCGGCAGGATCTGATAGATAGTCAGGCTTCTCAGCCTTTTTCATTTATAGTTGTCTGTACTCAGACATGATAGCTTCCGCTTGTGCTTTGACTTGTATGCTTTGAGTGTTGGGTCATGAGACCCATGTTTGTAATATCTCGCTCCTCGGAGCCTATTGAATAAACTACTTGAGTCGTAGAGTCATTTTGTGATGCCATGTTGTATTGCACATATCGAGCATATTGTGTGTATGTTATTGAAATGCTTGGTATGTGTGGGATCTGACCATCTAGTTGTTTATCTTTAGTAGCCTCTCTTACCGGGAAATGTCTCCTAGTGTTTCCACTGAGCCATGGTAGCTTGCTACTGCTCTGGAACACTTAGGCTGGCCGGCATGTGTCCTTCTTCGTTCCTGTGTCTGTCCCTTCGGGGAAATGTCACGCGATGAATACCGGAGTCCTGTTAGCCTGCTACAGCCCGGTTCACCGGAGTCCTGCTAGCCCAGTGCTACAGCCTGGATTCACTCGCTGATGACCGACACGTTCGATGCTGGGTCATGGATGCCTGTCCCTGTAAGTCTGTGCCGCTTTGGGTTTACGACTAGCCATGTCAGCCCGGGCTCCTTATCATATGGATGCTAGCGACACTGTCATATACGTGTGCCAAAAGGCGCAAACGGTCCCGGGCAAAGGTAAGGCGACACCCGTGGGAATACCGTGCGTGAGGCCGCAAAGTGATATGAGGTGTTACATGCTAGATCGATGTGGCATTGAGTCGGGGTCCTGACAGCGTTGACACCCGTGGGAATACCGTGCGTGAGGCCGCAAAGTGATATGAGGTGTTACATGCTAGATCGATGTGGCATTGAGTCGGGGTCCTGACAAGCCCGGACAAAGATATAACATTACAAGTCTCGAGACCGTGAGTAGCGAGTTTGTCTTCACATTACAATTCGATATCGATCATCTAAACTACCATCACATAGAAGAGAGCTGCGGTCATCACGATGAGCATCATCATGATGAAACTGGTCTTCATCCGGTTCCTCCTCCACTCCCTCCTCTCTCCCGCTAGATAGCGTGTGTACCTAGATTCCGCATCCGCCCTAGTGGTGTACCCTTTGTAACTGTTACTGCTGAAACGGTGAACCTGTCTCCGACACTCCTCCCAGTCGTCGTAGACTCTGGGAACCTTACCCTTGTACACGACATACGACCGCATCTCTATGCACTAGCCAAATAAAACGTTAGTAGCAATTCACAGACAATACATAAGCAATATATAAGTATGCAACAAAAGGATCGGAAGAGAAAAGCAAGACATTAATAGCACGATTCATGGTCCTACTAATAAATAGCATCGATTACATCTAAGTTGAATGACTGTCCAAACCAAAGAGACATACAAGTTCATTAAAGTTTAATTACAACATGAGCTAATCGATATTTCAGAACTACACATAGCATCACTAGTTTCGACTCAACTCAGGGACCGGAGCGTGGATGAAGCGGCCATCTCTCATGATGGTCATGAAATCACGGGCATTGTCAGCCTGCATTTGTAGCGTTGTGTCTATCTCACTGTTGGACGGTTGATATCTGAGATAGAACTGCCCCGAGGTACGAAGGACATCTTCATGGATGATTTCTGCAAACTCCAACTTGATGCGAAAGAATTCTTGTCTGATGCCCGCGTCCTAGATTGCCGACAAGCTTGCGGCCCAATCTTTGAGATTATTTTGTAGCAGAAGGTGATTATGGTCCCGTACGATCGCCCGCATGTGATGGAGGGCGTAGTTGGCATCCTTACGACCGCTATTTGTGTAGTCTTTCTTCGACTGATGGTCCGAGTCAAAATACGTGGCCATGGAATACTTTGGGCTTAAGAGGATGAGTGTCCAAAGTTTGTCACTTCACAAAACACGGAATGTTAGAAAAAAAGAATGATCGAAATCTAAGAAATCATATGTTACGGGGTGGTGAGGGGATGACTTACTCAGGAAAGTAAGGCACAAGGAAGTTATCCTTATCTGGGTTTGCTAGAATGACGTCTTTGAGGTAAGAACTTGCGACTTGCCGGTCCCCAGTGCTGCCCAAGATCTTGGCACGCATGTAGAAGAGGTCGACTATCACGATGTATGGGGTCTTGTCTCTAATGATCCGCATCTCCATACTTAGCGAAAATAGCCGAACGAAGGTGTAGTGTAGGGGATGAATGTTAAACATAGCGAAGATGTCATCAAACCACAGGACGATCTTACCCCCGATGGCGTTATCCACAAAGCCCTTGCCCTCTGGCACCTTGGCCATGAAAACCGGGTATGCCACATCATTCTCGGAGAGACGCCGCTTCTCCAAAGAAAGAACACTGTCATGCAGACTCTGCATAGCACCGGTTGCAGCATTGAGCAGATTAGTCGGTAGCATCGGCCTACCCGCCACATGCACCCTCCTCAAGATATCCTTAGGTGAAGGTGGACCGTCCTGAGCACGGATCATACTCGGTGCCGGCTGGCTCGCACCCTTGTTACTCTTTCTTTTCCGTCCCTTCTTCTTCTGCTGTAATGGGATCGAGTTCTGCTCACAGACCGCCTTCTTGATTGTGTTGGGGATGATAATATTTCGCGGCTCGGCTATCTGATGCTCGGTGAAGGCGGCCGTTGGAGGCGTCTCCTGAGAACTGAATGCCGGACGACTCTTGTTGCAATTAGGTACTAGCTAGATCGCGATCGTCTTTTGCAGGGTTGGGTTCTTGAGAAGGAGGCCCCAAGAATTCGTCATCGTACCCATGTTCGGCAAAGTACTTACTGACATTAGTAAATGTACCATCGTCGTTGTCGTCATCGTCCGGATCTTGTGCCATATGCATGTTCAGATCCTGTGCCATAGGGATGTCCGGCATGTTCGGTAGTGTTGCGGCGGTCTTGCCATGGCTTGGCGCCGGCACGACTAGCGGTGTTGTCTGTGGGGTGGTGTCCCCCGCCCCCAAAAGAATCTGGCTCTTTGGCCAAAGCAGGGGCTAGCTTACGCAGGCGCTGAGGGTCATCACATCATCTTCGTCGGCCCCAGCGGGTCGAATCAGAGGTGACAACTCGTCGCAGCCTGGCAGCACCCGAACCAGTTCAACCCTATACATGGTGGGTGGCATCGGATTACCGTGGAACACGGGGTTGCCCAGTTGAACGATTCTGCCCTTGGCGACATCGATCAACTCGCCACCCATGAAGTGCAGGAGAGTGCATGGAACATCGGCGGCGCCCTGCGAATACATGTAGGGCGTCAGGGATGCCTAGTCAAAGGCAAGGAGATGAAGTCATCGGTCGAGAGGCTTAGTTACCATGATGGCGTCGAGCTCGGCTAATGTCGAGGCACCGCCAATGGCAGGCGTGCAACTGACGGAGGGGCCGCTTGCTGCCGAGGTGCCGACCGGTGTACACCCGGGTGCATTAAGCTCCAACGCCCGTGCCGGCATCGGAGACACCAATACAGCCTCCGCCGGAGACTCCAATGGCGCCGACTACGCGTTGTGCGAGTTGCTGGCCGTGAAGCTGGGAACCGGGGGCGGCCCCTGTTGGCCACCCGCAATCCATGCCTGCAGCCCCTCAATCAACGTAGGCACAATGGCAGTGAGCGTCGTTCCCAGTTGTTGTTGCACTTGCTCTTGGACAATCTCCGGAATCCCGCGCCACTTGTGCCGTGAGTTCTTGAACGTCGCGCGACTGGCTTTCCAAGCTGGTCTTTCTCTCCTTTCGCCCACTAGTGTTATAGTATGACGACCATGTTGTGGACAAGCCTTTGCCGGCCACACGAGCAGCTGACGACATCTTACTGAGCTTAGCCTTGTTTTTCATTACGTTCAACGCCCTATTTAGAGTGTTGTCCCAAGGGGAGCTCTAAGACGACCCCGCGCTACTGCTTTCAGTCTCCTGCGGAAGGAATGTGAACCATTTAGAAATTTGGCTTCATTAATTAGAATGCGACCATATGGAGCTAATTACGTGGGGGTGTATTCCTTACTAGAACACGCTCAAGCGCCCTAGTCTTTGAATCCGTGGTAAGCTCCTTTGTTACTGGGTCCTCCTTGTACCGCGCCCTGACATAGTTCCTGGTCTGCTTGTCACGGTATTTCTCGAAGCAGGGCGGTAGGCCTTGCTCGGCACGCTCCACGTCCTCCTTGTCCCATATAGGCTCCGCCACTCTGTAACCGCTGGGACCGAGTTGGTGGACCCATTAAGTTTAACTCCCGCATTTCTTTCCCCCACTGACTTGATTCGGAGGTTGAGCTGCTCTCGCACTTGATCTTGAACTCCTTGTAGTCATCTTCGCTGATCGAAGGATTTTTCGTCTTGATCTTCTCATAACTATCACCTTTGTCACTCATTCTCTTGACCGCGCTTCTCCAAGTAGACAGGGTCGTGCTCATCCTCATGAGGGCAGCACTGTTCACTTTATTCCTTGAGAGGCGTGTGTTTGCAAAGTCAGCGGGGAACTTGTATCATTCGTGCAGCTTTGTGAAGAGGAGGCTGCGCAAATTCCCTCGGTCCTTATGCCTTAGGTTCTCGGTGTTGATCGAGACGGTGCTCCGGAGAATGCACCCGAGCTAAACCGAGTACCCCTTGACTAATTCTTTGGGGCCGTTGGATGCCTGTCGGAGTTCACTTCAGTAAATTCCTCCTTGATGGTGCTGAGCATGTTCGGGCGCCGGTCCTTCCGTTCCCTCTTCGGTTGGTTTCCATCTATGCGTGTGCTGCCATCATCAGTGGTGGCATCCTCGGCGGCACCATCTGTGGTGTCATCCCCGACGCCACTAGGGATTGTGTAGTCAGCATCGGTGTCTTCCGCGGCGTCCTCATACCGGTGAGATTCTTCCTCCATCTCCTGGGACAGCTCCCAGAATTGCTTGCCCGAACCGCCGGCCTCATCGTTGTGGGCCATGTTTCGCTCTATATAGGAAAAAAGTTTAGTCAAAAAGTTGGTTATTGTCAAGGAACAAGATCATGGTCTCATCATTTAGGGTTTGTCGACACCAAGGCATCCTAAAAGCTAAGATTTTATCATTTAGGGTTTGTCGACGCCGAGGCACCCTAAAAGCCTAAGCTTTCATCATTTAGGTTTTTATCGACACCGAGCACCCTAAAAGCCAATGTTTTATAATTTATGGTTTGTCGACACCGAGGCATCCTAAATGCTAAGTTAGGTTTTCATCATTTATGGTTTATTGATGCCGAGGCACCCTAGGTTGACTGATATATATATATGGGTATCTTCTAATAATATACCCTATCAACAAAAGGGAAGGAGAATTCTAAGTTGGGCCTAATCACTTGGCTCTATTGCCACCTATGGCAGTTGCTTTTTCGTCTGTCCACACATGAATTCAGCATATGTGTTTATGCAGCAAGAATAAAGGGGCAGTTGATCCTACTTAATTAAGTACTAAGATACCCCGGCCCATGCATTAGTCGCAAGTACCCCATATGTCCTATTTTTAGCAAAGTCATGCTAAAATTCACAAAAAATTTCAGCTTGACCTTTACTGAAAATAGGACATATAGAGTACCCGAATTTGCCGGAACGGAAGTTAATCGACATTCCGGCAAACTCAAGGGTCTCTCGGGGTACCTGCAAAATCATTACCCCACCCCGCCCAGCTGCAACCCCACAATATCATCACGACACGATGGTCGGAGACAAGACTCCCCAATATCATCAAAATACTCCAGTTATGAAGCAAATGTCCTGAAGTGTTCCAGGAGTAGAACCTGAAGTGTAGTCAGTGGCTTCACCTATGTGCATAAAAGTCATAAAAATTCAAAATCATTTGAAACCTAATCACTCGGACAACACAACATGCCACAACATACATAGTACATAGAGTTGACATCTCAGCATCGACCACACCACATGCCACATCATACATAGTACATTGATGATCCAACAGACCACATAGCAGGACCATTTAAGCATGAGCCGCATCATACAAAATAGAAGAACTTCCCTACACAACTGAAACTCAATTAAGGTAGTTAAATGGAGTTCATCTACTCACTAGCAGTACTACTAACTGGCAGTACTTAAACAAGTTAAGTTACTCACTATAGTACTGGCTACTCACTTAAGCTGGAAGCTACAAGTTAAACACATCTGTAGCACTGAGAAGGAACGCTGAGATGTAGCAAACAAGTTAAGCTAGAAGCTACAGTACTGGCAACTAGCAGCAAGGAGTACAATGGCAATCATGTAGCAATCATGTCCTTCCCTTCATATATTCATGATATAAATGGATTGTTCTACCTAGTAGGTTGTTGGAAATTCAGTTGCTTTTTCATTAGGACTGGCAACAAGACATGGTCAAATTTCAATTAAGATTATCTGTTGGTTCAAGACTGGCAACAAAGACTTGTTCTACAAAATCAATTATCTGTTGGTTCAATGGTTGTTTTTCTTTCATACATGATCAGTAGTCATGTACCAAATTTTTATTTAAACTGAATTTGCAAATCACCAAGAGTTCTACTAGTTTCAGACTAGATTTACACTAAATACACTAGAGTATTTGACCAGTAGTCATGTGAACTCTTTGAATTTGTAAACACTTCCAGACTTGAGCATTGAGAGTTCACAATTGCAAAAAATGATCACAATTGCATTGAGAGCATTGATGAATTGAAAATCAACATAACGTTAAACTCAGCAATCCTAGATGAATTAGTAAACACAATAAAAAGGGAAGTTTTATTACCCCTGAACATCTGCATCATAGATGCATATAGCCACAATTAACATGGTTCAAAAAAGGGGGCAGTACTATTGCATCTTTTCATGCATGATTCAGATGCTATATCATGCAAGATTCAGACAATGTATCATCCCAAGCTCATATGCATTTACTTTTAGTCTGAAGATTATTTGCATAGATGGGTCACTTGTTTGTACTACTGCACATACCCCAAACACCACAACAACTGCTACTGCCGGAGGTAATTCTTTGCGGGTCTGATTTCTACCAGCGCCAAAAATATACAGTGTCTAATGGATCGATGGGTTGGATCGAGGAAAAAATGGGGGCGAGGGGGAAGATGGAATCGGGGGCTCTGTACCTGCGGCGGCTATGGCTGGAGGATGGCGCCATCGACGAACTCGAGGGCGGGGGCACCGGATGCTCCTCTCGTTGATGGGGGAAGGGAGGGGCTGGCGGCAAACCCTAGCCGTCAAGCGCATGAGTGCTGCAGCTAGGTGGAGTAACCTCTGCCGGAGACGATGGAGCAGGTGGCCGGCGTCGTGGTTGGTGAGGAGTAGGTGGCTGGCGTCGTGGTTGGTGAGGAGAGCGCGAGGAAGAGCGCCCTATGCGCGATGATGGGTCGCTTGCGTCGGCAAGGCGGTGCTACCTCCGAGGCTATGCTTCCTAGGAGGTGGTTTCTGCCTTGGCGGCGGCGAAGGCCTGGAGGATGGAGGGACCGAGGGAGAGATGGAATCGGGGGCTTGAGAGATGTGATTGATTGGGGGAAGAAAGGGGATTGGTGATTTTAGTGGGGGAGGCTTAGCAATGGCGCAACCCCTAGCGGTGCGCCATTAGTAATCTTTTTTTGGATAGCAATGGCACACCCCCTAGAGGTGCACCATTAGTAATCTCTTTTTTGGATAGCAATGGCGCACCCCCTAGAGGTGCGCCATTAGTAATCTTTTTTTGGATCGCAATGGCGCACCCCCTAGCGGTGCGCCATTAGTATTTTTTTAGGACTTTTTGTTGCCTAGCGGAGGGCCGGCAGCGGCGTCTTGAA
>NC_057803.1:223073621-223113200 GCF_018294505.1 Triticum aestivum
GGTGGAGCGGGGGAGGGTGCGGGGGGTCGTCAGCGGCGGTGGAGCGGGGGAGGGTGTGGGGGGTGCTCGGCGGCGAGGGGGATCTGGCAAGGGGGGATAGCGATCGAGATGGAGGGGGATCGAGATCGAGTGTCCTCATGAATATTCAATATTTTTTCATATTGAATATGAAAAAATATCATCAAATTTGAAAAACTATTCATGAATTCAAAAAGCGCCCATGAATTAAATTTAAAAATATTCATGAGTTCAAAAAATATTAACAAATTGAATACTTTTTGTGAATTAGAAATTCAATACCATAATAAACATAAATAAATATTCGCGAGGACACTAGAACAGAAGAAATATCATTTCAATATGTCAAAATACAATCGAGAAATGAAGGCTACAATTTAAATACAATCGATCTTAGCTAGCTATCTATTCACAATCTTCTTGCCCTTCTTTTTCGCAAATGGAGTTCTTCTGTGGAACGGACGTCCTTTAGGTAGGGTGGTCCTGCTTCTTCTTGTGGTGTATGGCACTTCATCGTCGTCGTCATGTTCCATCTTCGGGTCGCCGTACTTGTTGAAGTCTTGCTCATTGGTGACTACATCCATTCCGATGATCTTCCTTTTGACTCTCCTCATGACAAAACGACTGGGCTTTGACGGGTCGGTAATGAAGAAGCATTGGTCCACTTGGGACGCCAGTACCCATGGCTCATTTTTCGCGGTGACGTTTGCGCCCGCAGTCTTGGATTTGGCTTCGGTTATAACCATGGTGGTGAAATACCGGTCTTCTTTTAGGACGCTCTTGGCCCATCTGACACGGAACATCGGGACCTTCTCTCCAGCATAGCTCAGCTCCCAGATCTCCTCGATCCTTCCGTAGTATCTGTCCTTGTCGTTACCGGTGTAGGATTCCATCATTACCCCGCAGTTCTGATAACCATCGCTCTTCATGTCCTCGTCCTCGGTGTAGAATGTGTAGCCGTTGATATCGTATGCCTCATAGGTCAACAAGTTGTGCTCGGCACCCTGTGACAAGGCGAATATGAGTTTTTCTTCCGCGGAAGAATCCTCATGTAAAGGGTACGACAGAAGCTTCTTCTTGAACCAACGCGTGAAATATGAGTTGTGCTCTTTGACTATATCTTCGTCCGTCCTCTGTTGGCCTCGGTCATTGTACGTCTTCTCAATAAAGGTTTTGTGCTCTACCACCCAAGGATCGACCACGTCTATGTGTTGTAGCGCGACTAGGTTTGCTCTTTCAAAGTCGGCGAGTCGACACTCGAAGTCGACATGAATTTCGCGGCGACCCTCGTAGTGACCCCATCCAGTGAGCCTGCCGAGGTGCCTATTGACGGGCAGACCAATGGGGTTCTCGATGCCTAGATAGTTCGTGCAGTAGGAGATGCACTCTTCGGTCAGAAAGCCCCTGGCTATGCTTCCCTCTGGACGTGACATGTTGCGAACGTATCCTTCGATGACACCATTCATCCTTTCAAACGGCATCATGCTGTGCAGGAACGTCGGCCCGAGTTGGATGATATCCTCCATGATATGGACCATCAGATGCACCATAACGTCGAAGAATGTGGGCGGGAAGTACATCTTAAGCTAGCATAGTATCACCACGATATCTTCCTGTAGCCTTTCGAGTTGCCTCACGCCAACTGACTTCCGAGAGATGACGTTGAAAAAGTTGCATAGGCCAAATAGCGTTTCACGGACGTGCGCGTCCATGATCCCACGGATTGCAACTGGAAGTATCTGCGTCATCAGCATGTGACAGTCGTGAGACTTCATCTCGGTGAACTTCTGTTTCACTGGGTCTAGGTATCTGCTTATCTTCCCCGCGTAACCGTAAGGAAGTTTTACTCCTACGAGGCAGGTGAAAAACTGCTCGATCTCCTCCTGACTTAGAGTGAAGCACGCGGGAGGGTAGTCATTTCCGGTCTTCTTGGCCTTTTTGCCTTTGCGATGACTTTCCGTGTCCTGCTTCGCCTCATCATCATCATCATTAGCGTGAAGCTCCTCCCTGCTTCGCCTCCAGTACGGCAAGTCCCAGAAAACAGATCTCGTTTTCCATACCTTCAGAAGCGAAAATAGCCTTTCGCTTCTTTCCCGGCTCTGGCACCTTTTGCTTCTTTCCCGACAGTGGGCAATCTTTCCAATTTTTCAATAGCTCCTCTATTTCCTAGCCACTCCTCGTATGCGGGCGTCTTCAGGGTTCGGTTTCTCCGTCGAACAGATCCTTGCATTTTCTCCATGGGTCATCGTCGCGAAGCCGCCTTTGATGTCCCATGAACACGGTTTTCGAAGACCTGAGATCTCTGTCTAGCTGGCGATACGTTGTGTCATCCATGCACCTGACGCATCCAGAAAATCTGTGGTCCACCTGCCCCACAAGATATCCGTAACCGAGATGGTCGTGCACCGTCGTGAGCAGTTCGCCTCTCATAGGGAAATATTCTTTCTCTGGGCGTCCCACGTATTGGCTGGCGTTTTCCACAGCTTGTCTAGCTCCTCTTTCAGCAGCCCCAGATATAGATTGATGTCGTTCCCTGGATGTTTTGGCCCTTCAATTAGCATACTCATGTGAATGTACTTCCTCTTCATGCACAACCTGGGGGAAGGTTGTACATCCACACAAACACAGGCCAGGTGCTATGTGTGCTTCTCTGGCTGCCAAACGGATTGACTCCATCGGTGCTCGCGCCCAGCATGATGTTCCTTGGATCATCCCCAAATTCTGGGTGTTCAAAGTTCAACGCTTGCCACTGTCTCGCATCCTTAGGGTGACTCAGCATCTTGTCTTTTTTATTTATCTCCCGGTCATTTCCGTCATCTTCTCTCTTCTTCTCCTCCCTATCCGCGTGCCAACGCAGGAGCTTTGCTAGCTTAGGGTCCACGAAATACCGCTGCAGACGAGGAGTTATCGGAAAGTACCACACCACTTTTCGAGGAGCTTTCTTCCTCTTCTTGTATCGAGTGACGCTGCACACCGGACATATGGTAGACTCCGCGTGCTCATCCCGATAAATGATGCAATTGTTCATGCACACATGGTATTTCATGTGCGGTAAATCCAGAGGACACACGATTTTCTTTGCCTCCTCGAAACTGGTCAGGCACTTGTTCCCCTTGGGAAGACGTTCATGCCAGAATGACATGTTCTCGTCGAAGCATGCGTCGGTCATTTTGTGTTTTACCTTCATCTCCAGATCCATGAGCGTTACTTTCAGGCGGGTATCCTCGGGCCTGCATCCTTCAAACAATGGAGTAACCGTGTCTATCTCCAGTTGATCCAGCTTGGCTTTCTCTCGGGCGGCAGCTCTTGTGTTATCTGTCTGCTTGAGAAGCAGGTCTTGAATATGAGGGTCCTGCACCCATCCCATCGATGGTCCATCGTCGTTTGCTCCGGCATCTTCATCTTCCTCATCATCATCTCCGGCATCTTCTACATGATGACTGTGTACAACATCACCATCGTGATAATGTCCTGGAGATTCTTCGTCTTCTCGCCCGCCCTCGCTGCGGTGGTTGTCTTGCTTCCCTTCCTCATGTCTTGCCTGGCCCCCATGGACGACTTCATAGTCATCTTCATCACCTTGCCACCAATAGCCATTCGTGAAAGCACACAAGAGCAGGTGGTCCCGCACTTGCCCGGAATCCGGGTCCGCAATAAGGCTCTTCAGCTTGCATCTTTGACACGGACATCTTATCTCCTTCTCATTCTTTTGAAGCATCTCGGCCTTCACGGAGCTCAAAAACCTATTCACCATGCCTTCGGTCATCATGCGGACCATGGTCGCCTGCGGGGTAGAGCAAAATGATATTTTAGAACCAAGAAAAAATTTGGCATGACTTTCCCTAAAAATAGGACCAAAAAGAATGCATAGTGCCAAAATTCTCGCCGAAACAGAAATGAATCAACATTCTGGCAAAATATTGGCAACTCTCACATTTCAAATACCGGTACCTGCAAACACAAACATATATGCAACACCACAAACATATGCAACACCACAAACATACATAGATCTAGCTAGGCCATAAAAAGTGCATGTGCACGTTGTTGGAGGGAGAAAAAAGTAGATCTACAACATAAAGAAAGCTTTCCCCTTACTTACCTATCAAAAAAAGGCAATTTAACCAGTTAATTTGGATGAATCTATGGTGCAAATGAGGTCTGGAGGAGGAGGCAGTCAAGACAAGCTTGGAGGAGGAGGTGGAGAGAATGAAGTGGGGAAAGTGAGTGTGTAGGTGGCTGTCCAAAATATCTAGTTGGTCCTAGATTACTAATGGCGCACCACCTACAAATGCGCCATTAGTAACCCTGGTTACTAATGGCGCACCAGCTGGTGGTGCGGGTGCGCCATTAGTATTTTTGCAAAAAAAAACAAAATGATAGTAGTGGCACACATGGTGAGTGGTGCGCCATTACTAGTTAAACTAGTAATGGCGCACTGTTCCTTGGTGCGCCATTAGTATTTTCGGAAAAATAAAAAAATATGTTAGTAGTGGCGCACCATCGGTGTGGTGCGCCATTAGTGTCTATCACACTAATGGCGCACCGACACATGGTGCACCACTGCTATATAGTAGTGACGCACCACATGTCTGGTGCACCATTAGTGTCCATATCATCTATACCCCTTTTACTAGTAGTGGTAGTTGACATTCACATGACACCACTAAGGGAATCACAACATACATACCATCAAAATATCGAACACATATCAAGTTCACATGATTACTTGCAACAAGATTTCTCTCGTGACCTCAAGAATGAAAGTAACTACTCACAAATGATAATCATGCTCAAGATCAGAGCGGTATTAAAAAGCATAATGGATCTGAACATATAATAAACCACATAGTAATCAACTACAACATGTAATCAACACTACTAGTCACCCACAAGAACCAATCTAAGGTTCCGGTACAAAGATTGAACACAAGAGATGAACTAGGGTTTGAGAGGAGATGTGTTGTTCAAGATGTTGATGGAGATTGCCCTCCCAAAGATGGGAGAGTTGTTGTTGATGATAATGATGATGATTTCCCCCTTTGGGAGGTAAGTTTCCCCAGCGGAATCGCTCCTTTGGAGGGCAAAAGTGCTCCTGCCCAAGTTCTACCACAAGAGGGCGGCGCAGCTTCCCGAAGGTCCTCCTCTTAGTTTTTCTAGGTCATAATGACTTATATACCAGAAGATGGGCACCGGAGGTGGGACGAGGAGGGCACAACCCACCAGGGCACGCTTGGGGGCCCTGGCACGCCGAGGTGGGTTGTGCCCACCTGGTGGGCCCCTCTGGTAGTTATTTTATCCAATAATTCTTAAATATATCATAAAAAATCTCCATGAAGTTTCAACTCATTTGGAGATGTGCAGAATAGGTAACTCTGACGTAGCCTTTTCAGGTCCAGAATTCCAGCTGCCGGCATTCTCCCCCTTTGTGTGAACCTTGCATATCATGAGAGAAAGGCAGTAGAATTACTCCATAAAGAATTATTATGCATAAAAACATTATAAATAACAATAGGAGAACATGATGCAAAATGGACGTATCAGCACCTGCGGTGCCTGAGCACTTGAGGGGACGCACATCCTCTATCTTCGGGAGGGCTGCGTTTACTTGAGGAGAGAACTGCTTGAAGATGATATGTGAGGCAGGGGCCTGAGCACCACCTAGGATGCAAGCGATCGCACGAAGTTCTTGGAAACCCCTAGCCCCATCATTCTGCCGGTTGTCATCATTTCTCCTTCGCGGCGGCTGCAGCGGAGGGAAGCCAGCATTGCTTTGATTACGGGACTCAAGAGGCTGGTTGCACCATGGTCCCTCGCAAGGCTCATCACCCCTGTGGTCGTCACGAGGCTGGTTGCACTAGACCTAAGGAGGGTCACGGTTGTCCCAGTGGCCTCCGCCATGGCCTCCTCCAAGGTTGTAGCCACGGTCTCCGTGCTCGGGGCAGCGTTTAAGGCGTCCATCACAGAGGGCCCTGAGCTCCTGGTACTCATTAGTGTTGTGGCTATGTACATTGTGGAAGATGCAGAACGGGTGGTTGCCCCTGGGAGGCTCATCATGGTCACGGACGGGCTTCATCTCAGACTTTGCCGTAAGCAAGGGGGCGCCCTTGCACTTTGCTTCCTTAGCCTTGGCCTTCTTGTCTTCAGGTTCAGCCTCTGGAAGCTCAATGACGAGAGGCGGCCCTCTTTGGCCCTTGCGCACTAGTTCGCTAGGTTGAAGATCTCTAGGGCCGAGCATAAGTCCTCATGGATGGCGAGCTCTTCCTTCATCTTGACATCTTGGACATCCTCAGTGAACGCTGAGATGATGTCCTCGTTTGATGCCTTCGAGATCTTGAGGTGAACGTTCGCGAAGCGCTGTGTGTACTTGTGCAGGGTCTTGCTTGGCTACTGCTTCATGCTCTGCAGGTCGCCCATACCAGGGGCACGGTCACGGGTGCCCTGGAAGTTGGCGATGAAGTACTCGTGAAGCTCATCCCGAGAGGAGATTAACCCCTCTGGGAGGTGCACAAGGCAGGAGCACGCGCCGTCCTTATGGGTCATAGGGAACTAGATCCCCATGAGCTTCTCGTCACCATTTGCTGCCTCGATGCTCAGCGAGTCGAGCTGGAGGAATGCCGTGGGGTCGGGGGTGCCGTCGTAGCATGTAGGCAGGTTTGGCTTGAGCTTGTCAAGCCAGATGACGTGGCGCAGCTCTGGTGTGAAGGCATGGTAGCCCGCCGCCCTCACAAGCACAGCCCGCAGGGGTGGAGCTCGGTCTTGACGCCCACGCGCCACAGCCTCTGGCGGCGCGTGACCCTGATGATGGCGCGGTGGCACAGGGATCGCGTGCGCATCATCTTGCGGCCGCTGCACCACCTGGCAGCTTGCCTCATCATGCGCTAATGCCCCACACGGCGGGGTCGCGCGGTTGGGCATCACGCCTAGGCTCGTGGTCTGCAGCGCGCAGAGGAGGAGGCACGCCATGTGCCACGTTGCCCGCCTAGGATGGTGGGGGGCAGAGCGAGCGGGGCGGCGCAGGGACCTCGCCAGTGGCGTTGACAAGCTCAGCGATGCGGCCAAGCCAGTTGTCATAGCGGTCGTTGGAAGGACTGTAGCGCAGCAGCTCGCGCTCCATGAGTAGCACGGCCTATTGATGACCCACAAGTATAGGGGATCTATCATAGTCCTTTCGATAAGTAAGAGTGTCGAACCCAACGAGGAGCAGAAGGAAATGATAAGCGGTTTCCAGCAAGGCATTCTCTACAAGTACTAAAATAAGTGGTAATAGATAGTTTTGTGATAGGATAATTTGTAACGAGCAACAAGTAACAAAAGTAAATAAAGTGCAGCAAGGTGGCCCAATCCTTTTTGTAGCAAAGGAAAAGCCTGGACAAACTCTTATATGATGTAAAGCGCTCCCGAGGACACAATGGAATATCGTCAAGCTAGTTTTCATCACGCTCATATGATTCGCGTTCGGTACTTTGATAATTTGGTATGTGGGTGGACGGGTGCTTGGGTGCTGCCTTTACTTAGACAAACATCCCACTTATAATTAACCTCTATTGCAAGCATCCGCAAATACAACAAAAGTATTAAGGTAAACCTAACCATAGCATGAAACATATGGATCCAAATCAGCCCCTTATGAAGTAACGCATAAACTAGGGTCTAAGCTTCTGTCACTCTAGCAACCCATCATCTACTTATTACTTCCCAATGCCTTCCTCTAGGCCCAAACAATGGTTAAGTGTCATGTAGTCGACGTTCACATAACACCACTAGAGGAGAGACAACATACATCTCATCAAAATATCAAACGAATACCAAATTCACATGACTACTAATAGCAAGACTTCTCCCATGTCTTCAGGAACAAAAGTAACTACTCACAAAGCATAAACATGTTCATAATTAGAGGGGTATTAATGTGAAAATAGGATCTGAACATATGATCTTCCACCAATTAAACCAACTAGCATCAACTACAAGGAGTAATTAACACTACTAGCAACCTACTAGCACCAATCCCTGACTTGGAGACAAGAATTGGATACAAGAGATGAACTAGGGTTTTGAGATGAGATGGTGCTGATGAAGATGTTCATTTAGATTGCCCTCTCCTGATGAGAGGAGCATTGGTGATGACGATGGCGATGATTTCCCCTCCAGAAGGGAAGTTTCCCAGGCAGAACAACCCGGCCAGAACCCTAGATTGGCTCTGCCAAGGTTCCGCCTCGTGGCGGCGGAGTTTCATCCGAGAAGATGGCTTATGATTTTTTTCCATCAAAAGAGTCCATATAGCAGAAGATGGTCACCGGAGGTCCACCAGGGGGGCCACGAGGTAGGGGGCGCGCCCAGGGGGGTAGGGCACGCCCCCACCCTCGTGGGCAAGGTGTGGCCCCCCTGGTGAAGTTCTTGCGCTCAATGTTTTTTATATATTTGGAAAACATCATCCGTGAAGTTTCAGGACTTTTGGAGCTATGCAGAATAGGTCTCTAATATTTGCTCCTTTTCCAGCCAGAATCCCAGCTGCCGGCATTCTCCCTCTTTATGTAAACCTTGTAAAATAAGAGAGAATAGGCATAAGTATTGTGACATAATGTGTAATAACAGACCCTAATGCAATAAATATTGATGTAAAAGCATGATGCAAAATGGACGTATCACCTATGCATTCGCTGGCCCACGGCGGACGTGGAAGGACAACATCGTGGCGAGAGTAGGCGAAAGAGTGGCAGTGCGGCCATCACGCCGCATGGAGGATGGGAGCGACGAGTCCTGCTGCTCATGAGCAGTGGGGTCAGTGGTGGTGTTGGCCACGAGAGAGGAAGAGCGGCGCGGGGCGCCATTGCCCATGAGCGCCGTCTGGGCAACGCGAGCAGCCCGACGCTCGGCGTGGACCCAGCGTCCATCGGCCATGGGAGCAATGAAGTGGAGATGAAGCGGAGGTGGAAGAAGGACTTCGACACACCCCTACCTAGCTTGCCAAATGTCGGATTCAGGGTTCTGCTGACCCAAGAAGGTTCGATCTCTGAGGCGTGTGCGAAGATCTCAACCTGTCACGTCTCATGCTCGCCAGCCTCTGGCCTATTCTCGTCGAGTTCGCGCGAGCGGGGAAGAAGATGAACATAGCAGTTTACCCAGGTTCGGGCCACCTTGCGGTGTAAAACCCTACTCCTCCTTTGTGGTGGATTGGCCTCACAAGGAGGCTGAGGATGAACTAGTAAAGTGGATGAACAACCTCGTGGGGGCTCTGGTGGTTCGGGTGGAATGGATCCGATCCCCTTCTATGGTGGTGGCTAACTTATATTTATAGTGGCCTAGGTCCTCTTGCCGCAAAACATAGTCGGGAAGGGATCCCAAAGTGGCCAATTTTGAAGGGGGCAATAAGTACATCCAATCCCGGGAAAGGTGGTCTTCGCCTGCAAAGCCTCTAGTCGTGACGTAGCGGTGGGCTCGACGATGACATCCGCCCTGCCGAGCTCATGGTATTGGTATTGTTGCACCGGAATGGAAAGCTTTGGGGGATTCCTTAGGAACCTGCGTCTGTCCTTGGTCCTTTAGCACCGAAAGGGAAACTGTCTCCTCTTCGCCCGTTGGCGGCCGACTGGCCTTCGTCGTCATGGCTCACGTCATCGCAGCCTCGTGAGGTTGGGTATCCGCATAGAAATATCTGCTCCTCGAGAGGCACCCTATGGAGGTCTTAGCATCATTCTACTGTGGCCGGGGCCCTCGCGAGGGTCTTGTCTTGGAGGCCTTGCCGCTGGGCATTACCAGTCCGTCGAGGGAGCCACATCGTGGGCCTATGGCAGGTAGATCTGGGTACCCCAATCCCAGAATGCCGACACCCACATGTCAGTTTCCCTGTTTTCCCAGCCAAATTCGAACATCAGTTTGGGCTCATTAACACTAGACCAACCTCTCTCTTCCAGTCTTGTAGTAAATGATGCAGGCAGGGGAGGGGTGAGGGAGTCCTGGATTAGGGGTGTTCGAATATCCGGACTATATCTTCGGCCGGACTCCTGGACTATGAAGATACAAGATTGAAGACTTCGTCCCGTGTCCGGAAGGGACTTTCCTTGGCGTGGAAGGCAAGCTTGGCGATACGGATATGTAGATCTCCTACTATTGTAACCGACTCTGTGTAACCCTAGCCCTCTCCGGTGTCTATAAACTAGAGAGTTTTAGTCCGTAGGACGAACAACAATCATACCATAGGCTAGCTTCTAGGGTTTAGCCTCTCTGATCTCATGGTAGATCTACTCTTGTACTACCCATATCATCAATATTAATCAAGCAGGACGTAGGGTTTTACCTCCATTAAGAGGGCCCGAACCTGGGTAAAACATCGTGTCCCCTGCCTCTTGTTACCATCCGACCTAGACGCATAGTTCGGTACCCCCTACCCGATATCCGCCGGTTTTGACACCGACATTGGTGCTTTCATTGAGAGTTCCTCTGTGTCGTCACTTTTAGGCCCGATGGCTTCTCCAATCATCAACAGCGATGCAATCCAGGGTGAGACTTTTCTCCCCAGACAGATCTTCGTATTCGGCGGCTTTGCACCGCGGGCCAACTCGCTTAGCCATCTGGAACAGATCGAAAGCTACGCCCCTGGCCATCCGGTCAGATTTGGAAGTTTGAACTACATGGCCGACATCCGCGGAGACTCGATCTTCGATGGATTCGAGCCACAGCCGAGCACGCCGCACTGTCACGATGGGCATGATTTAGCTCTGCCGCCGAACAGTGCCCTGGAGGCCGCACCTGTGTCCGCTCCGACCCCTAGCTCGGATCCGCACACCAATCGAGGATAGGTGGTTAGACACCGCCTCGGGGGCTGCAATCTCTACGGAGATCGAGCCAAACACCTTCCCTATTCTCTTCAAAGCCCGTGACTCCAAGGAGCCGGACTCCTCTCCAGACTCCGAGCCCTCCGCGCCCCGACCGATCGAACCCGATTGGGTGCCGATCATGGAGTTCACCGCCGCGGACATCTTTCAGCACTCGCCCTTCGGCGATATTCTGAATTCACTAAAGTCTCTCTCTTTATCAGGAGAGCCCTGGCCGGACTATGGTCAATAAGGTTGGGATGCGGATGATGAAGAAATTCAAAGCCCACCCACCACCCACTTCGTAGCCACTGTCGATAATTTAAACGACGTGCTCGACTTCGACTCCGAAGACATCGATGGCATGGACGACGATGTAGGAGATGAACTCGAACCAACGCCTGTAAGGCACTAGACATCCAGCTCATCTCATGATGTATACATGGTGGACACACCCAAAGGAAGCGACGACGACGAACACAGGGATGCAACGAGGGATCGTTCACTCGAAAAGCAATCAAAGCGGCGACGTAAGCGCAGCTCCAAGCCCCGCCTCGACAGAGACAGCAGTCATACAGACCCAGCCATAGAGCAGGACGAGCCGGCGGACGACGAACATGCCTTCGAGCAAGCGTCCGAACAGGGAAACTTGGATAAACAAACCGAACACCCCGTCCCCGGCGAAAACAACAGTCCGGACAACCTTACGCCAGATAAACTGATGGAGCAGAAGAACCTACACAAAAGGCTCGTCGCCACAATGCATAGCCTGAAAAAGCAGAAGCGGAAGCTCAAAACTGCGGAAGATGCACTCAGAATCAGATGGAGCAAAGTATGCAACACCGCAGACAAATATGCCGCCAGTCGCCACACAAAAAGCTATCCAAAGCGAAAGCTACTGCCTGAATTTGACGTGGAGGCCTTTGAGCCCTCGCAGTCAAAAAATAGGAAAGCCATCCGGTCGGATGGACGACCGCATGGCCAGCATGGAGCGGCAAGTGGCGCCGCACACAAGCCGACACGCGATCCACCAAAGGATCTGCATCAAAAAGACGGCCCAGCCAGATCTATATACGGGCCAAGAAAGCAAGCTCTAGTAAGCAATGCAACACAACAAATATCCGAACATCACGGCACACCCAAATACAGGGGTGCTGCACACCCGCTATGTTTCACCGATGAGGTGCTGGACCCTGAATTTCCAGCGGGATTCAAGCCCACAAACATAGAGGCATACGCGGAACAACAGACCCTGTGGTCTAGATCGAGGATTATATCCTCCACATACACATGGCCAGAGGAGATGACCTCCACGCCATAAAATACTTACCCCTCAAGCTTAAAGGGCCAGCCCGGCATTGGCTCAAAAGCCTTCCCGAAAACACTATTGGAAGTTGGGAAGAGCTTGAGGATGCTTTCCGAGCAAATTTTTAAGGGACCTATGTCCGCCCTCCAGATGCAGACGATCTCAGTCACATAACTCAACAGCTCGGAGAGTCAGCCCAGAAATTCTGGAACAAATTTCTTACTAAAAAGAATCAGATAGTCGACTGTCCGGACGCCGAAGCCCTAGCAGCTTTTAAGCACAACGTTCGAGACGAATGGCTCGCCAGACACCTCGGCCAAGAAAAGCCAAGAACAAGGGCCGCATTGACAAGCCTCATGACCCGCTTTTGCGCAGGAGAGGACAGCTGGTTGGCAAGATGCAGCACCAGCGACCCAAGTACATCTGAAGGTAGGGATGGAGACGGAAAACCCAGACGAGGCAAGGACCAGCGCCGGAATAAGGGAAACAGCCCAAAGAGCATGATGGTCAACGCCGGATTCAAAAGCTCGTGGCAGAATCAGAGAAAGCCGCCCCTCAAGGATAACAGGGACGAGCTATCCAACTTAAACAAAATCTTGGACAAGATATGTCAAATACACAGTACTCCCGGGAAGCCTGCGAACCATACCCACAGAGATTGTTGGGTTTTCAAGTAAGCCGGAAAGCTCAACGCCGAACACAAGGGGCTCGACACACCAAGTGAGGACGATGACGAACCCCACAAGCAGAGCACCAGGAAACAAAAGAATTTCCCACAAGAATTCAAAACAGTAAACTTACTTCACGTGACGAACAGAATGGCGCCACAAGAGATACGCGCCATACGGCCTATCCCAAAGGAGTCTCGCCAATGGTTGTTAAAACCAATCACCTTCGACCATCAGGATTACTCTAGAAGTATCCGGAACGCAGGCTGGACTGCCTTGGTATTAGATCCAATAATCGTCGGACTCCATTTTACAAATGTCCTCATGGACGGCGGCAGTGGTCTAAACCTGTTATACCAGGACACAATCTGCAACATGGGGACAGACCCAACAAAAATTCGCCATAGCAAAACCTCCTTTCAAGGGGTAACGCCAGGCCCGGATGCCCGTTGCATAGGTTCTCTCCGGCTAGAAGTTATGTTCGGCTCCCCCGATAACTTCCGTTGTGAACAACTAACTTTCCACATCGCCCCATTCTCAAGTAGCTATCAAGCACTGCTGGGACGCGAAGCTTTCGCCCGCTTTAACGCAATACCGCTTTAAGCATCTCTTATGCTTAAGATGCCCGGTCCACGAGGCATCATCTCATTAAAGGGAAAACATTGAGCGTTCCTCCCACGCGGAAAACAGTGCGGCTGCCTTGACAGCCCCACAATAAAGCGGCTTCACTAGCCAAACCATCTAAACAGGTCGTCAAGACCACGGTCACGGCTAGACGGGTCTGGCATAAACATACAATTGATAAAGGCTTAATAGCCATATACCCCTGTACTAGGATCTCCGCGCATATAAAACAAGAGACTATAAAGCTCAATTTTACCCATTTCGATTCATACTTTGTTTATTTAGTATAACTCATGTTCGGCACGATCTTTCTTTAACTAAGTTCCTCTCTTTTACAGAGGAACACCGTGCTACGCCCGTCCAGGATACGGCACAAAGGAGACACAGGCGCAGACGTGCAGCAGGGACCCGTTCCAAGGATTCTTTTCAGATTAAGACCCTGTGTAAACCTTTTTTACTGTCTCTTGTTGATACACATCCCCTGGTTTCTTGGTATAACCAAGGAGGAGGCTGGCGTTTTGGCATGTGGCCACGTTAGAGTTTTGCGTGTACCTGGACACTAGGGGCTTATTACTAAGGGTGTTATCCCGCCCGCCCTCATAAAGACCGAATACCTTAGGGAGTGTTTGGCATCGCGAGTTTGGCCTTATATGCATCAGCTTCGAATCATGTCTTTGGCCAAATGTTGGGTTTGCCCGGTTCCTGTGTTTTGCCGCCTTACATTCCGCTCTATCGGCTAAGGTGGCACCAGGAGAACTACTGCGATTGTGCCCCGGTTCGGCCAGGCGAGCACCTCAGTAGAGAAAGCCGAAAACTGACTGTCATGATATAGCGTGAGACTGGTCAACCACTCGATGACATACCGGAATCTTTAGGATTCCTCTGCATTAACGAAGGGCCGTTTCTCGGCCAGGCACATACGCGCCCCGAGTTCGGGCGAGCGCATGCGCCACGAGGGGCTATATAAGTAGCCTCAATGTCAAACTCCTATGGCTAAGTGAAAGTGATAAAGCATCATAGTCCGATTGCCTAGTTCGCTGTGCTATCACCTCCTTTGTAGGACCAAGACGTTGGATCAAATGTGAAAATGCGCCTTCTGCGAACACCCCCGCATTATGTGCGTGGGGGCTGAAGCCGACGACTGCCATCTTTCAGATTATATATACATATATGTTAAACGGCCGCACAGGAGGTATCATAATACTTGCAGGAACGAGTATAAAAAGCTTCTACAATTTATCAAAATATTGTTTTACAATAATACATGCTATTCGAATATAGTATCCTTCGAGCACTGCGTCTCTATTAAACGAGCGCCTTGCAGAACTTCCTGAAAATAGCGCTCGGCAGGTACTCGGCTTCCATCCGAGTCTGGGGATGAAACAACGGCGGCTTCCATTTCCGCCCAGTATGTCTTGACACGGGCAAGACCATCCACGCACCCTCTATGCATGCTGACCTCTTCATCACATTGATATGCAGCGCCGCACCAAGGAACTGCTGCACCAAGTTGAAATAACTTTTCGGCTCTGGTCTCTCTGGCCACAGATGACTCACAACATACTTCATGGCGAGTCCGGACAACCTATTTAGCTTGGCCCATTTGGCCAAACAATCGGCTAATGACAGTGGATGCTCTGGATTGTGGAACTGCGACCAGAAGAGCTTTTCCACTTCGCGATCTTCTTGATCTCGGAAGTGCTCGGCCGCATCTGCGGCACTCGCTGCTAAATCTAGATAGGTGTCCGCCATACTCCACATCTGGTCTAACGGAGCATGTTTAGGATGACAGAACTTCCTCCGCAGCATAAAGGCCTTTCCAGCCGCGATTTCTCCGGCCTGACGCAACTCCTCCTTCACAGCTCTCATCACAGAGCGAGCATCCTTGGCATCGGCAACGGCCTTCTTCAGGTCCGTTGTCCCGCCTGATCTTCTTTTTCAAGAAGCTTGCAACGGTCCGCAGCATTCTTCAGCTTCACAGCCATCTCGGCCATTTCCTTCTTGCTTCGGCAGTGAGCAGCCTATTCGACTTTCAGCTCTTCAATTGCATTTCCGGCAGCTGCATCACTTTTCCTGGCTTGCTCCTTGGCTCGGGCAAGTTCCACCCGAAGATTCTCCATGGCAGCAGCACCATCTGCATCAAGCGCACACATTGTAAGATACTGGCATAAAGCTCCTCTTACCAGGCGCCACCGAAGGAATTACATACCTTGTGCCTCGTCAAGCCGCTTGTTGACAAACGCGATGTCGACATCTGCCACGTCAAGTTGCCGCTTTAGCTCGACAAATCCATCAGAATGGCTGGCCACTGGACACTTCGCCACCTACGTATAAAGGCGGCATATTAGACCTGGGATTATGATCCTCTGTGCGCCGTCACTTTTAAAAATACACATAGTCTCAGGGGCTACTATCTACACAGGGCGCATCTTATTTATGCGCAACTGTCCAAATAGGGTACATTATTTCGCATACCTCAAAACCTGTCAGTAAACTCTTGACGGCCTCGTGCAAACCGTTGTCCGTGGATGAAATCCTCTCAATCACCGTACCCATCAATGCACGATGCTTCTCTGAGATAGATGCTCGCCCTAGCAGATCCTTTAGCTCCTCCGGCGTGCACCAAATGGCGCCGGACTCGTCCAATGGCCCTTTTCGAAGTCCGGACGCGGAGGACTTTGGGGGGGCATATGACTACCTTCCGGCCCCGCCTGATTCGGAGAAACCCTACGCGACGATACCTCAGGGTCGCCCGCCTCGCAAGGCGGTATGGCAGGGGGAGGCGCTCCGCTCTCCATCATCTCCGGAAGAAGATCCCCTGAAGATGAGCTCTGCAGAGAAGGGCTAAGGTCCGAGCTACAAGGTAAATTTTTGATTACTTTTCTCAGATATAAAGTAGGGATTTCTCTCGTTTCTTAAAAAGAAAACTCCTCTCTACTTACGGCTCGGTGGAGGGCTGATCCCCTTGAGGGCATAATTCGGCCGACGTATCCCCCAGCACTGGACCCTCTGGCGAAGATTTCTTCCCCCGCTTTAAGGCCATGGTCTCCGGGTCTTCAGAGGTGGTCCTCTTCTTCCCCTGAGGAGAGGAATTTTCGATTCCTCCCTTCTGGACAACCTCCTTTGAGGAGGCTGTAGCTCCCTTATCCCCTCGCTCTCTTCCCTTTGAAGGCACAACCTCCAACATCCTGACTAGCACGGGACCCGGCGTTGTCTCGGGGAGGGGGGCCGGACACCTGATTAGCTTTGCCTTCGCTATCCAGTCCTGTTTAAAGGACAACTCTTTTAGGGGCAATTTTATGATAAATATACGGATAGCGAGTCTGGGCACAAGGCTACTTAATTGAGTATCCGGACGATTGCAGCTCAGACCTGCGTCCTCCGTAGAATCCGGACACACTACTTGTGGTCAGAAGAACAATTTGTACATCTCCAAGGGCGTCATGCCAAGAAAATGTTGGAGAACTCGTGGTCCCTCCGGGTTGAACTACCACAGGCGAAGGGGGCGACGTTTGCAGGGCAGAACTCGGCGAATTAACATAACCTATGTCACCATGACCAGACTGATGTCTCTTTCTAGGAGATCTCGGATGTGGCCCTGCAACAGGGGCACATCCTTTGCCGGCCCCCAGTCCAGCCCCGTATTGACCCATGATGCCAGTCGTGGCGGGGGACCCGAGCGAAAGGTAGGTGACGCCACCCACTTAGGGGCCCTGGGAGCAGTAATATAAAACCACTCTCGCTGCCATAAGCTGGACTCTTCTTGAAAAGAGCCCTCAGGCCATGGAGTACCAACATTCTTGCTTATAAAAGCACCTCCGCACTCCGCATGCCGTCCCTCGATCATCTTCGGCTCTACTTTGAAGGTCTTGAGCCATAGTCTGAAGTGAGGAGTGATACGGAGGAAGGCTTCACACACGACGATGAATGAGGAAATATGGAGGATGGACTCCGGGGCTAAGTCGTGAAATTCCAGCCCATAATAATACATGAGCCCCCTCACGAAGGGATCCATTGGGAAGCCTAGCCCCCGAAGGAAGTGAGACATGAACACCACACTCTCACCGGGCTTGGGAGTGGGAAAGACCTGCCCTTGAGCAGGCGGCCTATGCGAGATTTCGCCGGTCAAGAACCTTGCCTCTCTCAACTTCAGCACGTCCTCCTCCGTGACAGAGGAAGGCATCCATCGGCCTCGAAGGTTGGAACCGGACATTGTCGAAGGTCCGAAGCGCCTGAAATCTGGAGCCTTGGGTGTTGGAACTCAAGGCGAAGGGCGAACTCGTCTGAGATTGAAAGAAAGGAGTAAGGCCTTGGTCTCTTTATAAGAGGTTGAATACCAAGGGCCTTCTCCGTGACCGTTTGGGACTCGCCTTTGATCAAGAAAATATACCAACGGGTACGGTTGGGTTACCCACGCCCGTATTGATGAGAATCCCGGAATAAGGGGACACGATCTCTGCTTTAACAAGACGTGCCAAGGAAACCACCTCGCTAAACGCGCTAAGGTGGGACAATAAAACGATTCGAATAAAGACTTGGTCGTGGTGTGATGTCACGCCACGGAATACGTCAGCAGATTAGATTTGTGTAAATATTCTTCTCTCTATGGCAATATGTGGAAACTTATTTTGCGGAGCCGGACACTACCTTTGTGTTCAAAATCTTCTATGAAGTACGTGGAGGAGGAACCCGCCTTGCAATGCCGAAGACAATCTGCGCGCCGGACTCGTCGTCATTGAAGCCTGGTTCAGGGGCTACTGAGGGAGTACTGGATTAGGGGGTGTCTGGATATCTGGACTATATCTTCGGCCGGACTCCTGGACTATGAAGATACAAGATTGAAGGCTTCGTCCCGTGCCCGGAAGGGACTTTCCTTGGCGTGGAAGGCAAGCTTGGCGATACGGATATGTAGATCTCCTACCATTGTTACCGACTCTGTGTAACCCTAGCCCTCTCCGGTGTCTATATAAACCGGAGAGTTTTAGTCTGTAGGACGAACAACAATCATACCATAGGCTAGCTTCTAGGGTTTAGCCTCTCTGATCTCGTGGTAGATCTACTCTTGTACTACCCATATCATCAATATTAATCAATCAGGACGTAGGGTTTTACCTCCATTAAGAGGGCCCGAACCTGGGTAAAACATCGTGTCCCCTGCCTCCTGTTACCATCCGATCTAGACGCACAGTTCGGGACCCCCTACCCGAGATCCGCCGGTTTTGACATGGACAATGGGGATGTTGGTTTTCTATCAACTGTAGTCCCACAAGCGACCTAAAATGCAAGACGAAGCGCGTTCCATTTGGTGAGCAACATGCAGGGTCCACCGTGCCGGGTTGGAACATGAACGCGACAAGTGTGTTGTACACCATCCATTCCTTATTAACTTGCATACTCTTGCACGTGCACCCTACCCCTATGAGCACCTTCGAGAGATAGAGCCATCGTATCTCTACTCTCTATATCTACTCTTATAAAAACCGAGTTGGTGATGATGGTGTGCCTACAATCTTGCAATACAGATCGTCCGATCTATATCTGACGGATAGAAAGCAAACTATGGAAATTTTGCAAAAAGATACCTACTCCTCTCCCCACATCTTCAGATAAGGCCTTTTGTCGTTCATCCTTATCTCCCACAACCTCATTGTTGAGAAATTAAAAAAGGAAGCCACTCGAACAATCTGGCGTGGTGGCCGCTCCGGCGTCATCCATCCACATGCCTCCGCTCAGTCCGACCACCCATCACCACCGCGCCCCACTCCTCCTCACCTTATCTCTCATCTTTCTGCAGGTATCATTTTTCGATGAAAATCTCGAGATACCATTTTTTTAAGAAACCCTTGAGATATTATTAGTATTTACACATGGGATTACTCCTGCATGGGTCAATCACAAGAGGTGTTTTGTAAAAAAATGCATCCTGATGTTCCGTGCAATGCACGGGCACCTTGCTAGTCATCTTGGGATTTACGAAGTCATAGCTTCATCATTGATAGGAACGGTGGGGAGGTCTAGACGTCTGCCATGTGAAACTCCGAAAGTTTGGTCCATCTGACCCCACAACTCTACAGGCTCTAGGCGTCTGGCTTTGCAAACTACGCACAGTCAAAACCGATTGGCCGGTCACACCAGAACCTTCGCTGCTCGGCCTACAGCACGTACTTGCCGGCCGGTCACCACTGCCCCAAAACAAAACCTTTTCTCTAGCCCACTCCCCCACCTTTCGATCCCCTAGACCGCATAGTCGTCCCCTAGTTCGCCGAAAAGCCATGGTGCACCGCAAGATCACGTACTTCAAGTGGCTAATGTCACGCCATGCAGAAATCGTGGCGGTGGTCGGCACCACAGACCTCCTTTCCCAAGCTCGCTTTGCGGCAGACCAATCCCAGAGTTCTCTGGAGCCAAGCTCCGAGGAGCAGCAAGTTGATCCAATGTTCATGGCAGATGTCGTGGCGTAGAAGGCCCACGATGCATATGAGACGTTGGACGTTGATACGTCTCATATCTATAATTTTTTATTGTTCCATGCTATTATATTATCTGTTTTGGATGTTGTATATGCATTAATATGCTATTTTATATTATTTTTGGGACTAACTTATTAACCTAGAGCCCAGTGGCAGTTTCTGTTTTTTTCCTTGTTTTTGAGCCTCGCAGAAAAGGAATACCTAACAGAGTCCAAACGGAATAAAACCTTCACGATTATTTTTCTTGGACCAGAAGACACCCAGAAGACTTGGAGTGCAAGTCAGAAGAGCCACAAGGCGACCACAAGGGTGCAGGTTGCGCCCAGGGGGGTAGGGCGTGCCCCTACATTGTGGGCCCCTTGGTGACCCCCTGACCTATGTCTTCCTTCTGTATATTCACATATATTCCCAAACCACTAGAGGCATCCACGAAAACACTTTTCCACTGCCACAACCTTCTATTCCCGTGAGATCCCATCTTGGGGCCTTTTCGACATCTTGCTGGAGGGGGATTCGATCATGAAGGGCTTCTACATCAACTCTATTGCCTTCCAATGAAGCGAGAGTAGTTTACCTCAGACCTACGGGTCCATAGCTAGTAGCTAGATCGCTTCTTCTCTCTCTTTGATTCTCAATACCATGTTCTCCTCGATGTTCTTGGAGACCTATCCGATGTACTCTTCTTTTGTGGTGTGTTTGTTGAGATCCGATGAATTGTGGATTTATGAACAACTTATCTATGAACATTATTTGAATCTTCTCTTAATTCTTTTATGCATGATTTGATATCTTTTTAATTCTCTTTGAACTATCAGTTTAGTTTGGACAACTAGATTGGTTTTCTTGCAATGGGAGAAGTTCTTAGCTTTGGGTTCAATCTAGCGACGTCCTTTCCCAGTGACAGTAGGGGAAGCAAGGCATGTATTGTATTGTTGCCATTGAGGATAAAAAGATGTGGTTTACATCATATTGCTTGAGTTTATTCTTCTACATCATGTCATCTTACTTAATGCGTTATTCTGTTCTTCATGAACTTAATAATGTAGATACAGGCAGGAGTCGGTTGATGTGGGGAGTAATAGTAGTAGATGCAGGCAGGAGTCGGTCTTCTTGACATGGACGTGATACCTATATTCCATAATCATTGCCTTAGATACCATCATAACTTTGTGCTTTTCTATCAATTGCTCGACAGTAATTTGTTTACCCACCATATTATTTGCTATCTTGATAGAAGCCTCTAGTGAAACATATGGCCTCCGGGTCTATTTTCCATCATATAAGTTTCTGATTTACTATTTTTCAATCTTTTAGTTTTTGTTCTATAAAACAAAAAACCCAAAAATATTTACTTTATCGTTCGTTTAGTTTTATCTATCTCTACCAGATCTCACTTTTGCAAGTGACCATGAAGGGATTGACAACCCCTTTATCGCGTTGGGTGCAAGTTGTTTGATAGTTTGTGCGGGTATTGGTGATTTGTGCATTGTCTCTTACTAGATTGATAACTTGGTTCTCTAACTGAGGTATACTTATCTCTACTTTGCCGCATCACCCTTTCCTCTTCAAGGGAAAAACCAATGCAAGCTCAAGAAGTAGCAGGAACAATTTCCGGCGCCGTTGCCGGGAAGATCTACGCCAAGTCAAGACATACCAAATACGCATCATAAAACTCTCATATCCTGCATTACATTATTCGCCTTTTGCCTCTTGTTTTCCCCTCCCCCACTCCTAAACAATTTTCGAAAAGATTTGCCTTTTCTCTCATTGTTCTCTTGTTTTCCTAAGTTCGTCTTTCTATCGCTATGGCTGATCTAAAAAGGGCTAAGGGTTTTCTCCCGAGTATTAATTATTTAGATAGCCCCTCTATCCTTTCTAAGCTCATAAATAATGATGCTACAGAAAGACCTTACGATGTTGTTAAAGGAAGTCTAAATAATTTTGATGAAGATGATCCTGGGATCTTTCGTTATTTGCTCGATGAATCTTTAAAAGATGCTTGGTATAGACTATTGAGGAATCAAGCTAGCCATGTGCCTCAACATCATATTAAGATATACTTGAGAAGCTTTTATGTTGGTTTGGCTCTTTCTTCTAAACAAGTTTTGGACTCTATATTTGAAAACATTTTTTGGAGGAGATGCCTTTGATACTTATGAAAAGATGAAAACCATATTTGGGCACTCCAAAGGTGAAAGTGTTGAATCAACTGGTCTTATGTGCTTTTATCAAAATGAAATAATCAAAGAGATGAAGGCTAGTTTATATGCAAATTTTGGAATTGTGCTTAATCTTTCTTCTACTATTAATGGCCATGTGCTTTCAAAAAATAGAAAGATAAATGCTCCAGACAAGAAATTCTCTCCTTACTTCGACAAGGGGAAGATGACAATACCTAGACCTATCTATGTGTTTTTATGCCTAGCTAAGGGCGTTAAACAATAGCGCTTGTTGGGAGGCTGTAACATCCCCAGCATCACACTACAGTAATCTCGCCCTATGTCAGGACCCCGATTCCAAGTCACATCGATCTAGCCGGTAACACCTCATATCACTTTGCGGCCTCACGCACGGTATTCCCATGAGTGTCGCCTTACCATGGCCCGGGACCGTTTGCGCCTTTTGGCTCAAGTATATGATAGTGTCGCTAGCATCCATATGATAGAGAACCCGGGCCGACATGGCTAGTCGTGGACCCAAAGAGGCACAGACCAATGGGGACAGGCATACATGAATCACACCGAGCATGTCGGTCAACAGCGTGTGAATCCGGGCTGTAGCACTGGGCTAACAGGACTCCGGGGAACCCGGGCTGTAGCAGGCTAGGAAGGAGTCCGGATGTCACCGCGTGACATTTCCCCGAAGGGACAGACATAGGAACTAAGTGAAACACATGCCAGCCAGTCAAGTGTCCTGAGCAGTAGTGCTGGGCTAGCAGGACTCCAGTGAACCGGGCTGTAGCGGACTACTATGGCTCATGGAAGCACTAGACTACATTTCCCCATAAGAGAGGCTGCCAAGGATAAACAACTAGATTGTCGGATCCCACACATACCAAGCATTTCAATCAAACACATAATATGCTCGATATGTGTAAATACAACATGGCATCACAACAAAACTCTATGACTCAGAGTATTTATTCATTAGGCTCTGAGGAGCGAGATATTACAAACATGGTCTCATGACCCAACATACAGAGCATACAAGCAACAAGAACATGTGGAAGCTTAACTTGTCTGAGTACAGACAACTACAAATGAAGAAGGCTCAGAAGCCTGACTATCTACAAGACCCTCCCAAGGGTATAAGATCGTAGCTGAGGTAACAAGCTAAACGTTGAAGTCCACGTGGAACTACTAGCGAGACTGAAATCTCTCTGCAAAACATAAAATAAGAAAACGTGAGTACAAATGTACCCAACAAGACTTACATCAGAACTAACTACATATGCATCGGTATCAACAAAGGGGTGGTGGAGTTTAACTGCAGCAAGCCAGCTTTGACTCAGTGGCTAACCTGAACTACGACTGCAAGTAACTCTTTTGAGGTGGCGCACACGAGTCCACATATTCGCCATACCAATACACCACTATGGATCCGCTGCCGTCTCCCTACGGGAACGCCATCCATAGAACTCATGCTTATCTTGCGAGTTTTAGAGTATCCAAGTTTCCATATCCGAGGAATCCGGCTATTCGAATAGATAATGATAACCCTGCAGGGGTGTACTTCTTCACACACGCTCTCGCCACTTACCACCCTGTACACATCATGTATCTCGGCAACCTTCAAGCGGAAGCCTGGCGAGGGAGTCAGCCACGACCTGACTAACCAACAAGTCTCTAGTCCAGGTTTATCGCCTATTCGGGTTCCATCCGCAAGGAGATCCGGCCGGGATGTCGCTCATGGCCCCAAACAATGTGAGCAGGGTTCCCAAGCCCACCATCCGGGTGCCACTTGGTACATCGTGCCACCGTGCCTAGTCTGTCCCAAGCCCACCTGTCCCGGGTGCCACTTGGTAGACTACTAACACTACCTACAAACACCAGAAACTAGTTGCAACTCGTGGACAGAGATCAGGTTCATTAATAAGTCGAGAGAGCTTGGAGCGCCCGGAGCCCAATGTGTGGTAGTAACTGTTCATGGATCACAAACACAGGACTCAGTTCCTGAGGACGGCTGCAATGAGACAACCCACCATGTACTCCTACATGGCCTCTCACCGCTACCTTTACTAAATCGTGTTCACACACTTAGCTCACACACAGTAGGACATGTTCATCACCATTCCAATTCATGCCTGATGAATCAGACCTGACTCAACTCTAAGCAGTAGCAGGCATGACAATCAAGCATGAATGAGTAGGCACATTAGGTCTCAAACAACTCCTACTCATGCTAGTGGGTTTCATCTATTTACCGTGGCAATGACAGGTCATGTAGAGGAAAGGGGTTCAGCTACCGCATCATGTAACAGTTGAAACGTTGTTGTCCTAATGCAGTAAAAGAGAGCAGGAGTGAGAGAGTGGGATTATATCGGAATGAACAAGGGGGTTTTGCTTGCCTGGCACTCCTGAAAATATTATATCTCTTCATCAGTGTCATCGAACTCATCATCAGAAGCACGTCTATCGAGAGGGGACAAATACCGGCAACAGAGAAGGAAAACACAATCAATGCAATGCAACAATATGATGCATGAATGTGACATGGTAATATGAGTGTGTTGGGCTAATGCAACTACAACCAGGGTGGTTTGAGCTTATTTGAATCAAAGATTCAAATACTAACTCAAGTTATGAATTCAAAAGAGTGCATTATCATGTTTGATTTAAACAGCAGGGTAAAGTTGCCTTAAGTTGCATGAAAATGGTACAGATGGATAGATTCGATTTTTCTGATCATTTTTCATATATAATTTATTTCATTCTGAGCTACGGTTGATTTTATATGATTTTTAGAAGCTTAAAACATTTTCTCGAATTTCCAGGATTATATTAATCCAGAAAATCATTAATGACGTTAGCACTGTGTCATTAATGTGTCAGCAGGTTAACCGAGTTGACTAGGGTCAAACCTGACCAGTGGGTCCCACTGGTCAGTGTCACAGTGCTGGCTTGGTTCACTGACGGGTGGGGCCGGTCAAGTGCCACGTCAGCACGGTCAACGCTGACGCGTGGGGCCATAGTGGTTAACTAAGCTAAACAGGAATTAAACTGCTGTTAGTTAAGGGTGTGGGGCCCATATGTAAGTGGGTCAGGGGGGTAATTAAGCTGGGTAATTAGTGCCTAACGTTCGTGCCTGAGTTCAATGCCGACAAGCACACAGACGCGGCGGCGTCCACTCTAGAGGCCACGGCAGCGTCAACTAAGGGCACCAGGGGGTTGCCCTTAACCTTGCGCATCTAGTGGAGGCAGCAACAGGTTGCGAGGCCACCGGAATCGACAGCGGCTATGGAAAAAGCGACGGCCGAAGCTCGGTGGTTGCGGCTGGGAGGGCTAGAGCTCGCGGGCGAGGGAGCTAAGCAGCGCAGCGGCATCTACACAGCACGTGGAAGAAATCTGCAAGCTCGGTTTGGTCTTTGGGGCCTGCTAGCGACAGCAGTGACGAGCGCGGCGGCGAGAAGCTCTCGGCCATGGCGGGGCTACAGCGTAGAGGGCGGGCGCGACCAGGGCAGAAGGGGGAGATGATGCGGGTTCTCACAGCGCGTCCGATGGCGTCGTCGGTAAGGTCGGGGGCGGTCGGGTTGCCGCGAATCGACGATGACAGCTGTCGGTGCAGAGGAGAAAGACAACAGCGATGGCGGCGCTGCTGGGCGCTCTGGCATCGTTTGTCTCGGCGGCGATGAAGAGCAGGTCATGGCGGAGCTTCCAGAGAGGGAAAGGGGGCGCGGGGTCGACGGTGGCTTCGGAAACAGCGGCGGCGCGCTCATGACCGGCTCGACCATGGGGAGGAATGAGAGAGGGAGGCGAGGGGGAGAGTGAACGAGGGGTTCGGGGGTGTGTGGCGTCTCCGGGGCGTCGAGGAGGAGCCAGCCAGGCTGGGAGGGAGGAGGTGGCCAGGGCGCGTGCCCACGTGCAGCGACCACATGCCCTCCTGCCTACTGGCAGGAGGTTGAAGACGGTGGGGGCGCCTGCTGGGCTGGGCCAACTGTGCTGGGCCGCAGCTGGGCCACCAGGTAGGTTAGGTAGGTGGCCTAGTGGCCTTCTCTCCCTCTCTTTTAATATTTGTTTCAGTTTTTCTAATTTCTACTACTGTTTTGCAAATAAAATACTAACCAAAACACTTTGGTTAATTCTGTAAATTTTTGTGAGGAATATTTGAATTATTTTCAAACCACACAACAAATTTCAGAATATTTGGAGCAACCAATATTTAATGGTAATTTTAAACTCCAACTCAATATCATGATGATTTAATTCAAAAATCCAGGAATGCCCTATAATTATGTTCATCATTTTTGGCAGAGGTTTTCACCTTTATCATAAATCACGAACATTTCCAGAGGGCATTCTGGGTCATTGAAAAATATTTATTTGAACCTATTTGAATTTCATCTGGTGCTAGGGTTTACCAATCCCCATTTCAAATTTCTTGAATTTAAACATGATGACATGAATGCTTTCATGCAACTAGTTACAAGCAGATCTAGGGTAGTGACACCCTAATGAAGGTCATGTCATCATGATCATCATACCAAAATGCCACTTGTCCAAAATCCGCTTCAAATTCACATTCAAATTGCATGTCAAATATTTGCTTCTTCTTGCATGCAAATAAAATACTTCATCCTATGGCAAAAAATCCCTAGATATTTGTCATGTTGATGCCAACAATTTTGGAATTCCCAAATAGCCCCTGGGAATTTATTATCTGGTCCAATAGTACTTAAGATGTCCTTTTCATTTTCTAAAAATGCTTGGACAACTCCTGAGGGCCCCAAACTTTTTGTGGCAGTGCCAAATACTAGAAAGAATTTAAGTGGCCTAGTCCCACATTTTTTTCAAAGTATTTTGGTAGCCGAAACTTTTAACATAAAGAGAAATCAAAAAAATAAAATGCAAAACAAAAACAAAAACAAACTGACACCTCCCACTGAGCCAAATGGCCCAGCTGTCCATCGGCCCACCCCCAGCCGGCCCACTCCCCCTCCCCTGTCGCCTTCCCCCTTCTCCTGTTCAACCGACCCGCGCCTGTAGTCGCCATCGAACCCGCTCATCGCCTCGCGCCTCGCCGGCAAGGAGATGAGGACCCAATCCCTCTGCGTCGCCTCGATCCTCTCTCCCAACTCCCACTTGCGCCTCTCCTCCCCTAGATCCACCTCTCCCCTCACCTCCCGCTCGATCCCGAGCTCGGCCGAGCAAGCTCATCGCCACCGATCAGCGTCAACATGGCCACCGTCCACATTGCACCTCGCCAAAGCGTTCCCGAGAACCACCATCATCGACTACGTCCTCTACATCAAGCCATTGGGGACGGGAGCCACTACATCGTCGCGCCATCTTCTTCTCCTTCCTTGGATCGCTGTCATCTGTCGCCATTGATTTTGGACGCTCTACGCCTCCCCGAGCGCACTGCCACCTCCCTACAGCTCCCGGTGAGCCACCGCGTCTTTCCTTCCCTCTTCCGTACGTTTTCGCCACACATGCCGCTGCACCGCTAGCACCCGCACGCGCCGCCGAGCTCGTTGCCGTCGTTGTGGCCTTTTACATGCTCACCCGAGCTCACCGTTGTGCTCTTGGGGTTCCTAGGAGCCCAACACGCACGTGCATGCCCCATCCCGTACCTCCTCGCGCCGTCTCTGATGAGCGCCCGAACGCATTGCCGCGGAGCACGCCGCCGGTGAGGCTCCGGCGACCATTTATTCACGGGCTCAAGCCCGTTGGACTCGTCGCACCACGGGGATCCTCCCCAGCCTTTCCATTCACTCTTTCGCGTGCTACTTCGCCATCTCCGTCGCACACCCGAGCCATATCGCCGCCACGGCTCAACGTCAGCGGCCCTGCCGACCTCCCTTGCTCGTGCTGCCGCCACCAATCTACGCGGGATGAAGAGCACATTTGAAAGAGTCTAACCGCACGCCAAATGGTGCCCCTCGCGCGATTCCAACGCGTTCCGGCGAAGCGCTGCCGAGGATTTGGTCGACGAAGCTCTCTCCAACGTCGGCGCCGACGTGGCAAAGTGGGCCCCGCCCCTAGGTCACTGATCAGTGGGCCCCACCCCTAGGTCGCTGACGAGGGGATCGGTGGCCCAGTTGACTGGGTTACTGACTGGGCTGCCCAATGAAACTGACATGTGGGCCCCACTTGTTTAAAATATATTATAAATAAATAAATCTACTAATTAAAATATGTTACTTAATTACTAAATAGTTAGTCACTGACACCACGGGCCCGCCCCTCTAATTAGCCTGTTAGATTAGTTTAAATTATTGTTAGTCTAACAGAGGCTGACATGTGGGTCCCACTAGACCCACAGGTTAGGTTTGACCCTGGTCAACGAGAGTATGTTCACTGCTGACATCATCCCCACGCAATGTTAACGTCTTAATGAATTTCTGTTAATTTATAAAATTTCAGAAAATGCTTTAATCTTTGAAAATTCGTAGAAATTAAACCGTAACTCAGATGAAAATATTTTCTACATGAAAGTTGCTCGGAAAAACATGACGAACCCAAATGCGCAGTACGTGTACCTGTCAGATTCCTCCAACTATCTGAACATGGAACATTCCCCCTCCAGTCATCTGTGTGACACAGGTCCGGAACCGGGAATACATTCCCGATTGAATTCCCCTTCACCTATATCATGTAGCCGTACGTTAGGTCACACCCAGCATAGCATATTGCCATGCTATCCTTTGTGATGCTATGTTTGCTTTACATTTATTGTTTCTTCCCCCTCTTCTCTCCGGTAGACCCCAATAATAATGTTGCCCCTGTAATCGACTACGTCTCCGACGAAGCTTCTTCCTTCATAGCAGAGCTTCCAGGCAAGCCCCCCGTTTGATCATCCTGATATCGCCCATTCCATTCTCTCATGCTTGCATTAGATTTTGATACTGTTATTGTTTCCTACTATTCTGATGCATAGCCTGCTTTTGTAACATGCTTATTGTTACCTTACCTGCTTAGTATAGGTTGGTTAGTGATCCATCAGTGACCCCCACCTTGTCCTTGTTGCCCCTGCTTCATCATCGACGACTCGATCAATGTGATCGGTGACCAGAGCCCGACACCTCACATCACATCACACCCCTTTTGTTGCTCGACTCTGCAGAGTTACCATTGAGTGCCGAGGGTGGAACCTCATACATCACTCCTGATGAGATCTCTGTAGTGTAGCTATTCGGACGAAGTCATTGAGGGTGATTTTCCTCCTTAACCATTTCCGATACGACTCTGTCGTGCAACTCCTCAAGTATAAACCTCGAGGGTGGTTTCTCTTACCTTCACCTTGATGATTATATCGAGTGGAATCCACTGAGGGTGGTTCCTCAGGGTTCCCCTTGGTATTAGACACACGGTTACTGTGGTTACTATGACTTTTCACTGAACCATGTTACCAAAGACGGGTCGGCCCTGAGGGGTACCCGCGCGAGCTTACTTGCGAGTGATGAGGAGTCGGGTTGACCTGGAGGGTGCCCGCGAGATAACTACGAGGTGTAGCCGGTCATTCTTAGCCCTTGTGGCATGTCCTCGAGACGGGGCGACGGGGTCACATCTTTCATGAGTCTCTGCTTGTTACTGCATGTTCCTACTGCACTACGATTTGGGTATTTGATCCGAGGGGCCTCTGGTCTGATAGCACTAACCATCACGTGGGCATAGTATGGGCGTTCTGCGTCGTATGCATCAGCCAAAGCTTAATAGACATCAGCGACTGAGCGGCGCGCGCCGGGTTGGACTGGTAAGCACCAGCCTTTTTGAAGGAGGTAGCTAGGTTTGCTCACCGACCGTGTACGCAACGTGGAGGAGTTCCCGGGGTGATGGCCCATGACCCCTGGGGGCATAGGTTTAGTCTGGCGTGCTGACCTCTCTATTAAGCCTAGGTCGGGTTGCGGCGTATCGTTTGGCCAAGGCCGGGCATGACCCGGGAAAGTGTGTCCGGCCGGAGTTAATAGAGCATGGTGGGTAAGTTGGTGCACCCCTGCAAGGAAGGAAACATCTATGATAGCCTGTCCTACGGTAACGGACACTTGGAGTTATATCCCGATCATTACAACTAGAACTGCATAATTGAGGTGATAAATGGATAGTATGGCTCTGGGATTGCTTTCTCGTAGGGAGTCGAGGAAGAATCCCTAGGCGAGGTTGATAACATTACTACTACTTTACTTTATGCTAGTTTGTACTCTTCTAATGCTGCAAGACCGCTGAAGATGCTAGTCTTCGATGGGACTAGGCTCTCCCTCTATTCTGGCATTGTGTAGTTCAGTCCACAGATACAACCCATTTCATTAATATCGATGCATATGTAGTGTAGATCCTTGCTTGAGAGTACTTTGGATGAGTAGTCACGGTCACTACAACCATATGGTGGAGCCCAGGAGCCAGACGCCACCTTCGATGATGACTACTACTACCACGAGGGTGCTTGCTACTATGTGGAGGCCACCGACGACTAGGAGTAGTAAGGAGGCTCCCAGGTAGGAGGCCTTGCCTTTTCGATCAATGTTTCTTTTGTGCTAGCCTTCTTAAGGCAAACGTGTCTAACTTATGTCTATACTCAGATTTTGTTGCTTCCGCTGACTCTTGTGTATTTGATCCCTCAAGGCCCCTGGCTTGTAATATAAAGCTTGTATTATTTTAATTTGTGTCTAGAGTTGTGTTGTGATATCTTCCCGTGAGTCCCTGATCTTGATCGTACACATTTGCGTGTATGATTAGTGTACGATTGAATCGGGGGCGTCACAAGTTGGTATTAGAGCCGATTGTCTGTAGGATCCCCCTTTCCAACTCCTTGGCCGGAATTGAGTCTATTCGTTCAAAACTGTTTTACTAACTTGGTTTTGTGGCTTATAGGCCCACGTTGCCAACTGGGTGGTATTAGGATCTTTTATTCCTCGTCTATACTCTGGGACTCTGATCTCTCTTCTATTCGGGTTAAATAATTTAGCTAACTCTAACACTAGGTTCTCGTACCCGCTTCCTCCCAGAGAGCTCCTTCAACACAGATGATCGTCCGCTACATCAGAAGACTCTGAAGATACTTCTCGATGTATCCTGAGACTATGTGTCCACTGCCTTGCAGTTTCTGACCACTGGTAATCCACGTGAATAACATCCTTGCCGCCTGTACCTTCATCCCCGGTTGCTACTATTGTTACAAGATACCCCGAAATACTTGTTGTCGTTCCGAGAACCCTGTGTGCCTACTACCTTGCAGTTCCTTGTAGACTGAATACACATACAAATTAATCCTCACACATATCGAGGATTTGTTTTTTTTTTCAGTTGATCATGTGTTTCACAAAATTCTTTGAGATACTATTTGATCTTTCGAGGATCCTCTTCAAACTATTGCTCTGCAAATGCTTGTCTGCTTGCATTATGGATACTTCCCATATGTCTATCAATATTCATTAGTATCCTTTGACACCATCATTTTGTTCCTATTGATTAAACATGTGAGCAAATGCGCGGAATCATCAGTTGATCCTATTAAATGATCTTTCCGGCTTAGACGTCATTTTGAACATGAGTTGGTTCTCGACCAATCAAATTACTGATGATTGTACCCCTAAGTCTATACAACTTATCCGTCCTTTATCAGTGCTTTTGCTTCTGATCCCTTGATTTGGAAATCATAATTCCTTTGCATTTGAGATTGAATTAGTAAGTTGTTTATATAATCTGATCTCCTTGTATTCTTTCTTCTTCTAATTGAGTACCGATACTCACATCAGCTCCATTGTGGACCGCCAGATCCATTGTTGAATTATTATCAGACAATGTCAATCACGTTGAATCACCTTGTGAGTTGTTTTCCTGTTACATAATGCCCTTGGTAGATTGTATCCTCTCCTTTTGTCAACCATGCTCTACTTTCGAGCTTGTGTTAATTACTCATGAAGTTGTGGTATATGTTCCTAAGATGCCCCGATGGGTTGAACCTATGCCTTCCCTAATCTGTGTGAACTAGAAAGTTATGCGGGTTATACTCTACTGGCTTTTCATCATATAACATTTCAATACTACAACTTCATCAAGAGTGAGAAGTAAAATGGAATGTTATGCATTGAAGAAGTGGGAGTCGACCTTGAAGCTTTGTGTTCCTGCCCGCAGACACGATGTGGAACTTATCATGAAAGCTTCTTGCAAGAATATTTAAACATTTAAATAATTCTTTCGGTGTCGTATTGGATCCCATGCAGGTATTGTTCCGACCATGCTAACCTTATACAATATATCTGAAAGGAAATCGTTCCATTGCCTCATCTATTTTGACAAGATCAAAGTATCTGCTATCACAAGTCAACGCTCCAATTCATTTTCTATTCTGATCTACCTTCAAGTATTACCCTTTGGTATCTCGAGAATACCATGGAACTACATAACTCTTGAAGAGTTCTTCATCAACTACTATTCTTGCCGATTCCATTCTGAGTTGTTTGAACCCCTCAAAGACACTGATATTTGAATCGGGTCCTAACTGTGATTCAACAACTCTTAGTAATCTTCATTCCTTACGAGTTTGAACTCGATCATCTCATTCCCAGCTGATTGACTACATCATCATCGTTAGGCTGACTGCTTGCCCATTCTACCTATGTCCTTCATCCCCGGGACACAATCCCAACAGTACTCTAAGATTACATCAAACTTTCAGCATCATATTTGCTTGTCTTGAGAGACAACTCAAATTCTAAGATGGCATCTTATCCATGCTTATAATAACCTTTTGCTTCACCATTGCTTTTGCTTGATATCGTTTTTGTTCGATTGCTTCTTCGTGAAGCCTCTCGACAAAATTTGTCGTGATCATCATAGTCAATATTTTGACTCCTTCCAATTGATCAATTGAATTCATGATGAGAAATATCATCCTTGCCCCTCGATGGCTTGTGTTAACATCGACAATAGTCTTGCCTCCTTCCAACACAAAACTTGTTCTTGTTTTGTGTTATACCTTGAGTTCCTTACTATACAACATTTGTTCTTCTTTACCATGGGATAATACCATTTTTTTGGTCAAGAATGTCGTGGGAATTTCACCACCTCTTGAGAATTCTTGATACAAGTGATACTTCTCACTATCACCATTCCTTCTTTGTCCCCGTGTTGTTTATAACCGGAATGCGGATAAATGGACCGTGAGGTGTAATTTCAAAACTTATAGCAACCCTATTGCTTGGAATTAATGGTTGATAGCTTGATTCTTAGACTATTGATTATTGAATCACCATTCTAACATCGATCGTACTACTTAGTCCATATTCTAGGTGCACGTTTTGATCAATGTTCACTTGAGTATGTTCTCCTCGAACATACTTCATTATATACTTCGACATGTCCAATATGTTACCTTGTTCACATAATTGTGGAAATCCACCCTTTGGAAATCACGATGAATTGTCGCTGAGTCCATCAGCCACCTCCTCATCCTCTCCTTGGTTTACTGATGAACTCTTGTTTCGGAACTTTCTTCCATAGTTCATTTCATGAGAATCTTACGATGTCTTCCCGTCAATTTGTGTCGCACCTTTTTCTTCTCAGGCATCCTGAGTCCGAGGTATCCTGACCCCAATCAGATCTGAATCTCGCCCGGATATGATGGTTGGAACATATTTCCAAGAGTTATAACACTTGTCTTTTATGACCCGGTAAGGTGATGTCATGCCTAGCACACCTGGCTGGAAGACCTATCATTATAGTATCCCTTTTTAGTAGGTTTAACCATTCTTCCATGAGGAAATTGTAAGACTTATTTTACAAGTTATTCATGATGAATCCTTGTTTATCCAAGTCCTACCTTTGCTTGAATACCCTGTCAATGCTATCTCGAAGCATGTTTGTGGTACCCCATTTTTCAACAAGAACAATTGCAGCCCAATGCTAAATGTTTCTGGATCACTTATCGAAACACTGTTGTATGGGTAATGTCATGAATTTCCTCTCCCCTTTACCTAAAAGGTAATTAACTACCTTGTCATGGATGTCATCCTCTGCTTGTCCTTGGGAATAATATACTCCTAATGTTTGTGTTTAAACACTTTTTCCTTTCCGTTGTTCTGATTACATTAATAATAACATTTTTTCCTTTCCCTTGTGTTGTTTAAAACTTTCTTGTGATCTATATGATCTAAGCAGTAACATTCTTTTTCTTAAATAAGCATCTTGGTGTACAACTCTTACACTAAAACCCTGTTACTATTGTTGTTGACATTCTGGTAACCACCGATGGACGAGAACTTTGCCTAATGGTCCGCCTCATTCCAACGAGTAGGAAGATGGTTCTCTTCGTCCCTCGCCCGTGGTACCAATGTTGATGCCAACATAACTGACAGGCTATCCTATGACATTCCTTGCTATCATACCCGTGCAAGATGTTGCCACTTTTCCTACTCTGAACACACAAGGTCGGCCCATAACCCACCGATCCACAGGATAGAAGCCTGACTCTCCTGTACAATCTTGATGCCGAAGTATCTTATGCTCTTGGCTTTGTGTGTTATCACGAGCCACACTCCGAGTGATGATCTATTCCCGAATCTCTAAACCCCTTCTCACACTCTGTTCAGGTATTGATCATTTGTCCATTCGCTTGAAACTGCTTATTGTACCTTCATATTTTGCTCTCGATGTTTCCTTAAATTTCAACTCGAGAGATATTTCTGTCACATTCCCTGCATTGTTCACCAGACACTTAATCCTATAAGGGTCAGTTCACCCGAAGTTAGTCTTTACTTCCCCACTTAAATCTCAGGACGAGATTTCTTGTAGTGGAGGAGATTTGTAACATCCCCAGCATCACACTATGGTAATCTCCCCCTAATGAAGGTCACGTCATCATGATCATCATGCCAAAATGCCACTAGTCCAAAATCCGTTTCAAATTCAAATTCAAATTGCATGTCAAATATTTGCTTTTTATTTCATGCAAATAAAATAGTTCATCCTATGGCAAATAATCTCTAGATACTTGTCATGTTGAAGCCAACAATTTTGGAATTCCCAAATTGCCCCTGGGAATTTTTTATCTGGTACAATAGTATTTAAGATATCCTTTTCATCTTCTAAGAATGCTTCGACAACTTCTGATGGCCCCAAACTTTTCATGGCAGTGCCAAATACTAGAAAGAATTTAAGTGGCCTAGTCCCACGTTTTTTTCCAGAGTATTTTGGTAGCCCAAACTTTTCCCTAGCTATCTCTGATTTTGACATAAAAGAGAAATCAGAAAAAGAAAGGCAAAACAAAAAACAAAAAGAAACTGACCCCTCCCACTGGGCCAAACGGCCCAGCTGTCCGTCGGCCCACCCCCAGGCGGCCCACTCCCCCTCCCCTTTCGCCTTCCCCGTTCTCCTGTTCGACCGGCCCGTGTCCGTAGTCGCTGTTAAAACCGCTCGTCGCCTCGCGCCTCACCGACGAGGGGATGAGGATCTCCTCCCTCCGCGTCGCGTCGATCCTCTCTCCCCACTCCCACTTCTGCCTCTCCTCCCCCAAATCCACCTCTCCCCTCTCCTCCCGCTCGATCTCGAGCTTGGCCGCGTGAGCTCGTCACCACAGATCACCGTCAATGTGGTCACCGTCCACGCTGCACCTCGCCAACGCGTTCCCGAGAACCGCTGCCGTCAACTACATCCTCTACAGCAAGCCGTTGGGGACGGGAGCCACTATATCGCTGCGTCATCTTCGTCTCCTTCCTCGGATCGCCGTTATTTGTCGCCGTCGATTCCGAACGCTCCGTGCCTCCCCGAGCGCACTGCCACCTCCCTACGGCTCCCAGTGAGCCACCGCGTCTTTCCCCTCCCTCTCTCATATGTTTTCTCCTCCCGTAGCCACCGCTCCACTAGCACCCGCATGCGCCGCCGCCGCCGAGCTGGTTGCCGTCATTGTGGCCTTTACACGCTCGCCCGAGCTCACCGTTGTGCTCCTGGGGTTCCTATGAGCCCAACGTGCATGCGCATTCCCCTCCCATGCCTCCTAGCACCCTCCCCGATGAGTGCCTGAACGCATCGCCGCGGAGCTTGCCGCCGGCGAGGCTCCAGTGACCATTTGATCATGGGCTCAAGCCCATTGCACTTGCCGCACCACGGGGATCCGCCCCAGCCTTTCCATTCGCTCCATAGCACGCTGCTTCGCCATCTCCGTCGCACACCCGAGCCATGTCGCCGCGACGACTCAACGCCGGCGACCCTGCCGACCTCCCCTGCTCGTGCTGCCGCCACCAACCGACACGGGATGAAGATCCCATTCGAAAGAGTCTAACTGCGTGCCAAATGGTGCCCCTAACGCGATTCCGGTGTATTCGAGCGAAGTGCCACTGCGGATTTGGTCGCTGGAGCTATCTCCGGCGTCGACGCCGATGTGGCATAGTGGGGCCGGCCCCTAGGTCGCTGACTAGTGGGCCCGGGTGGCCCAATTGACTGGGTTGACCTTGTCAACTGCTGACTGGGCTGCCTAGTGAGATTGATGTATGGGCCCCACTTGTTTTAAATGGTTTCATAAATAAATAAATGTGCTAATTAAAATTATTAGTTAATTAGTAATTAGTTAGTCACTGACATCAGGGGCCCGCCCCTCTAATTAGCCTGTTAGTTTAGTTTAAATTACTGTTAGTCTAACAAAGGCTGACATGTGGGTCCCACTGGACGCACATGTCAGGTTTGACCCTGTTCAGCGAGTCTATTCACTCCTGACGTCATCCCCACGCAATGCTTTCGTCTTAATGAATTTCTGTTAATTTAAATAATTTGAGAAAATGCTTTAATCTTGGAAAATTCATAGAAATTAAACTGTAACTCGGATGAAAATGTTTTCTACATGAAAGTTGCTCAGAAAAACATGATGAATCCGAATACGCGGTCCGTTTACCTGTTAGATGCCTCTAACAATCTGAACATGGAACATTCCCCCTCCGGTCATCTGTCTGACACAGGTCCGGAACCGGGAATACATTCCCGGTTGAATTCCCCCTTCACCTATATCGTGTAGCCGTACATTAGGTCACATCTAGCACATCATATTGCCATGTGATGCTTTGTGATGCTATGTTTGCTTTATATTTATTGTTTCTTCCCCCTCTTCTCTCCGGTAGACGCCGAGACCGATGCTGCCGATGTGATCGACTACGTCTTCGACGACTCTTCTTCCTTCACAGTAGAGCTTCCAGGCAAGCCCTCCCTTTGATCATCCCGATATTGCCCATTCTATTCTCTCATGCTTGCATTAGATTTTGCTACTGTTATTGTTTGCTCCTATTCTGATGCATAGCCTACTTTTGTAACCTGCTTATTGTTACCTTACCTGCTTATCCTAAACTGCTTAGTATAGGTTGGTTAGTGATCTATCAGTGACCCCCACCTTGTCCTTGTTACCCCTACTTCATCATCGAGGACTCGATCAACGTGATCGATGACCAGAGCTCGACACCTCACATCACATCACGCCCCTTTTGTTGCTCCATTCTGCAGAGCTGCCATCGAGTGCTGAGGGTGGAACCTCATACATCACTCCTGATGAGATCTCTATACTGTAGCTATTCGGTCATGGTCATCGACGGTGATTTTCCTCCTTAACCACTTCCGATATGACTCTGTCGTGAAACCCCTCAAGTGTGAACCTCCAGGGTGGTTCTTCTTACGTTCACCTTGATGATTACATCAAGTGGAATCCACCGAGGGTGGTTCCTCAGGGTTCCCCTTGGTGTTATACACACGGTTACTATGGCTACTATGACTTTACACTGAACCATGTTACTAAAGACGGGTCGGCCCTGAGGATACCCGTGCGAGCTTAATTGCAGGTGATGAGGAGTCGGGTTGACCTGGAAGGTGCCCGTGAGATAACTACAAGGCATGTCTAGCAATTCTTAGCCCTTGCAGCAAGTCCTCGAGATGGGGCGACGGGTTCACATCATTCGTGAGTCTCTGCTTGCTACCGTGCATTCCTAATACACTACGATTTGGATATTTGATCCAACGGGCCTATGGTTTGATAGCGCTAACCATCACGTGGGCATAGTATGGGCGTTCTGTGTCGTATGCACCGGCCAAAGCTTAATAGACATCATCAACTGAGCGGCGCTCACCGGGTTGGACTGGTAAGCACCTGCCTTTTTGAAGGAGGTAGCTAGGTCTGCTCACCGGCCGCGTACGCAACGTGCAGGAGTTCCTAGGGCGATGTCCCATGATCCCTGGGGGCATAGGTTTAGTCCGGCGTGCTGACCTCTCTATTAAGCCTAGGTTGGGTTGCGGCGTATCTTTTGGCTGAGGCTGTGCATGACCCAGGAAACTGTGTCCGGCTGGAGTTAATAGAGTGTGGTGGCTAAGTTGGTGCACCCCTAAATGGAAGAAAACATCTATCGATAGCCCGTCCTACGGTAACAGAAACTTGGAGTTGTATCCTGATCGATACAACTAGAACAAGATACTTGAGGTGATAACTGGATAGTATTGCTCTGGGATTGCTTTCTTGTAGGGGGTCGAGGAAGAATCTCTGGGCGAGGTTGATAACACTACTACTACTTTACTTTATGCTAGTCTGCACTCTTCTAATGTTGCAAGACCGCTGAAGATGCTGAAGATGCTAGTCTTCATCAGGACTAGGCTCTCCCTCTATTCTGGAATCATGCAGTTCAATCCATAGATACATCCCATTTCATTAATACCGATGCATACATAGTGTATATCCTTGCTTGCAAGTACTTTGGATGAGTACTCACAGTTGCTTTGCTCCCCTTTTTTCCACCTCTTTCCATTCTTCCCAGATGCTGCAACCAGATGGTGGAGCCCAGGAGCCAGACGCCACCTTTGACGACGACTGCTACTACCACGAGGGTGCTTACTACTACGTGGAGGTCATCGATGACTAGGAGTAGTTAGGACGCTCCCAGGCAGGAGGCCTTGCCTTTTCGATCAATGTTGCTTTTGTGCTAGCCTTCTTCAGGCAAACTTGTCTAACTTATGTCTGTACTCAGATATTGTTGCTTCCGCTGACTCTTGTGTATTCGAGCTGATGTATTCGAGCCCTCGAGGCCCCTGGCTTGTAATATAAAGCTTGTATTATGTTAATTTGTGTCTATAGTTGTGTTGTGATATCTTCCCGTGAGTCCCTGATCTTGATCGTACACACTTGCGTGTATGATTAGTGTACGATTGAACCGGGGGTGACACAGAGGCAACCCAATTTTATTTTTGTTCTTTGCTTTTAGGTTCTGTTTTTTAATAAATAATACATCTAGCCTCTAGTTAGATGTGTTTTTGTGCTCTTATTAGTGTTTGTGCCAAGTAAGACCTTCGGGATGGCTAACGGTGATAGTTGATTTGATCTTGCTGAAAAACAGAATTTTTTGTGCTCAGGAAAACAATTATCACTTTTAACAGAAGCGTGATAAAATATTGATTCTTTTAGAAGAAGATTAGTACACAAATTTCCCAGGTTTCCCTAAGTTTTCAGAATTTTTGGATTACAGAATTATTCAGGAGTTACGGATTATTACAGACTGTTCT
>NC_057803.1:223113484-223126899 GCF_018294505.1 Triticum aestivum
GGAAAAGTTGGAATACAACAGATATTACACCAATATAAATGAAGAATGACTTCATGACAGTACCGAAAGTGGTGATTTATTTTCTTATACTAACGGAGCTTATGAGATTTTGTGTTGTGAAGTTTTTAAGTTTTGAGTAAGGATTTGATGGACTATGGAATAAGGAGTGGAAAGAGGCTAAGCTTGGGGATGGCCAAGGCACCCCAAGGTAATTAATATTGTATTACAACCAAGAGCCTAAGCTTGGGGATGCCCCGGAAGGCATCCCCTCTTTCGTCTTCATCTATCGGTAACTTTACTTGAGGCTATATTATTATTCACCACATGATGTGTGTTTTGCTTGGAGCGTCTTGTATGATATGAGTCTTTGCTTTTTAGTTGCCACAATCATCCTTGTTGTACACACCTTTTGAGAGGGAAACTCATGAATCATGATTTATTAGAATACTCTATGTGCTTCACTTATATCTTTTGAGCTAGGCAATTTTGCTCTAGTGCTTTACTTATATCTTTTTAGAGCGCGACAGTGGCTTGGTTTTAGAAAAATTGTTGAACTATCATGCTTCACTTATATTATTTTGAGAGTCTTTGTAAACATCATGGTAATTTGCTTTGGTTGTGAATTTAGTCCTAGTATGATAGACATCCAAGAGGGGTATAATTAAAACTTTCATACAAAGTGCATTGAAAACTATGAGAAGTTTGATTCCTTATGGTTGTTTTGAGATATAAAGATGATGATATTAGATTCATGCTAGTCAGTAATTGTGGCTTGTAGAAATACTTGTGTTAAACGTTGTGATTCCCGTAGTTTGACGCCACCGATTCAATCATACACTAATCATACACGCACATGTGGATGATCAAGATCAGGGACTCACAGGAAGATATCACAACACAACTCTACACACAAATTAAAATAATACAAGATTTATATTACAAGCCAGGGGCCTCAAGGGCTCGAATACAAACAAGTCAGTGGAAGCAACATTATCTGAGTACAGACATAAGTTAAACAAGTTTGCCTTAAGAAGGATAGCACAAAAGCAGCAATGATTGTAAAGGCAAGGCCTCCTGCCTAGGAGCCTCCTAACTACTCTTGGTCATCGGCGGTCTACACGTAGTAGTAAGCACCCTCGGGGTAGTGGTAGTAGTCGTTAGTGGTGTCTTCTGGCTCCTGGGATCCATCATCTGGTCGCAACAATTGGGTATAGGGGGGAAATGGGTAGCAGAGCAACCGTGAGTACTCATCCAAAGTACTCCCAAGACTTACATCAAAACTAAACGAAGTATGCATCTGTATCAAAGGAATAGGCTGTATCTGTGGACTGAACTGCAGAATGCAGAAGAGAAGGGGAAAGCCTAGCCTATCAAAGACTAGCATCTTCAAGCAGCTCCAAGCATCTTGCAGCCTTCAGAAGAGTATATAATAGCAGTTTATATTCAGCAAACATGTTGTAACATTAGCGCCCAGAGATCCTTTCTCGACTCCCTATGAGAAAGCAATCCTAGAGCCACATATTCATAACATGCCTTAGCATTCAGTATCCAGTTCTAGTTGTATCGATTGGGATACAAATCTGAGCGTCCAGTATCGTGGACCCGGCTATTCAAATAGATCAATCTTCTCTACAGGGGTGCACAAACTTACCCAACACGCTCAATCAACTCTGGCCGGATACACCACAAGGTTATGATCGGCCTTGGCCGATCAACACGGCGTAGTCCTACCTAGGCTCAATAAGAGGTCACACACCGGTCTACATCCTAAATGTGAAGGTTTCATGGGTGAATCATCATTTGCAATCTTGCGCGTTGCAAGGATTGCCGGGATAAATCCTGGATACCTCCTTATAAAAATGCAGGTGCTTATGTAGACCACCCGGGTACGTGCCCTCAACTGTGGCATGGTGGTCCGTGCGAAAAAGGCCATAGGCCTACTCTGATCAAATACCCAAGCCGTTAGCGTCATGGTTGTGCACGGTAACCATCAATGATCCAGGATATGTGGTCCCGTCACCCTGTCCCATGGACTTATGGCAAGGGCTAAGAATGCCCCGCCGCGCCGAGTGGAAAACTTGCGTGTATCCTCGAGATCAACCCGACTTCACATCACTTGCGGGTACCCCTGGGGGCTGACCCGATGTCGTCATGGTTCTGTGGTAAGTCAAAGTAACCGTGTGTCCAAAATAGCATGGGGGAAACCCGAGGAATCACACTCAATGGATTCCGACTCGATGTAACCGTCAAGGTGGATTTGGAGGAATCACCCTCAATGATCCACACTTCAGGGGTTGCACGACAGAGTTGTTATCGGGAGTGGTCAAGGAGGAATCACCATCGATAACCATGAATGAATAGCTACACTATAGGGTTAACATTAGAAGTGATGACGAGGTATCACCCTAGGCACTCGATAATAACTCTGCAGAGTCATACAACTAAGAGGGGCGATGTGTGGTGTCGGGGTCTGAATGTTGATCACGTTGATCGAGTCATCGAACATAAAGCGAGGCAACTAGGACAAGGTGGAGGCTCACTGATGGATCTCTAACCAACCTACACTAAGGAGTTTAGAATAAGCAGGTAAGGTATGAAAGTAGGTAACAATTATAAGCTATGCATTAGAGTAGGATCATACAAAAAGTAGTAGCAGTTATATTGCAAGCATAAGAGAGAAGGGAATGGGCGATATAGGAATGATCAATGGGGGGTTTGCTTTCCTGGAAGCTCTGCTGAAAAGGAAGACGGGTCGTCGGTGGCGTAGTCGATCACAGGGGTAGCATCAGTCTCAGGGTCTACCGGAGAGAAGAGGGGGAAGAAACAGTAAATACAAGGAAAACAGATGCATCACTAAGCATAACATGACGATATGCAGCACCATGGTTGACCTAACGCGGTACTACACATTGCAGACGAAGAGGGAAAACCTCCGGAGGGGTTTTCCCGGCATTAGGCTTTTTCCAAACAAACGAAAGAGAGGGGATGATTCCATGTTCAGCATACTAGGGGCATGTGACAGATGAACGGATAGCATATTCGGATTCGCTGGATTTTTCTGAGCAACTTTCATATAGAAAACATTTTCATCTGAGCTACGTTTGAATTTCTATGAATTTCCAAAGTTTTAGCAATTTTCAGAAATTCCTAGAATTATTTTAATTCGCATAAATGAACAGTGCGGCAACTTTTAACACACAACCAAAGCTAGACCTAGCCACTGACTGGTGGGGCCAGTCAACTGCTGACTATGTAGTTTACTGGTCAAAGGTTGACTAGTCAAAGGCCAACAGTACAGTGTGGGTCCCGCATGTCATAGGCTCATGTTCAGATAGAGTTGTGTTAAATAGACTATTTAAGTCATGGGGCCACTTGTCATGGACACTGTTTTATTAAGTCAAGAATTTGGAGATGATCCACACATGGTGTCCCACTTGTCATCTTCTAATAGACTAAACTAGCAAATCCTAATTAAACAAGGGCCACACCTACTAGCGGGCATATCCGGCAGCGGCCAGGGACCGCTAAGCGTGCTCACAGCCATGGCAGGGGCGGGCGTGGTGTGGCCATCCAATAGGTGCAGTCGCGAGCAAGATCAGCAGGGCATGTGCAACAGCCGCGACGACAGGCGGCAGAAGCTAGCACCAGCCACGACGGCCGTACGTGAGGAAGGAGTCACGCCGGCATGGGCGGCAGCCGGTGTGTTCGGCGAGTAGGCGGTGCAGGTGCAGGGAGGGGCGGCTGCCGCGGGCCAGGCAGTAGGGGAGGCAAGTGTGGCGCCTAGCGACGGTAGCAGCGGCTGTAGTGAACGACGGTCGAGGCAAGCGACGAGCGGGGTGGACGCACGTGCAGAACTAGGACGCAGCGACACGCACGGGGCATGGTTGCTGCATCACATGGGGGCGGCGCTAGCGGCTGCCGCCAGCGAATGGGAGCGGCTGTAGCGGAGCGGGCGCGGGGGCGTGCCTTGTCGCGGCAAGGCGCTGGCGGGCGGAGCTTCGGGCAGTGGAAGGGACGCGGCCTAGCGAGGGCTACAGCAGGGGCAAGGCTCCGGTGGGCGCCGCGTGTAGAGGCACTAGGTAGTAGCTGCAGGAGAGAGCAGGTACGTGTGCATCGGCGAGGCCACGAAAGAACTTGGTGACGGTGGTCGCGACTACGGTGATGATGGAGAAACGAAGAAGAAGGAGAAGACTCGCGAGGAGGCGGAGGTGGGTCAGAACCTCACCAATGTTGCCGAGAAGGCCGGGGGAGGACTTGCAGGAGCGAACAATGGTGACGAGCTCGACATCCAAAGGAAGAAGTGGTCAGTGCAGTGCTGCGGGACCGTCTCGGCTAGCATGGCTTGGCGGAGGCATCGAGGAGGTCAAGGCGGAGCCCTTGGAGCGGTCCTAGGAGAAGGGGATGGTGGAGAGCGCGTACACGGCGGCATCCATGGCGGTTGGGCGGTCGGCATCGTGGATCTAGACAAGGGGAGGTGAGTGCAGACAAGTGAGAGAAAGAGAGCGGGGACAAGTGGGCGAGGGGAGCAGGGGGTAGGAGCCCGAGGCATCAAGGGAGTGGAGGCCTTATCCTCTCGCGGCGATGCCAGCGAGGCGATCCGGTGTGGTCTCGCCCTTGTAGAGATGCGGTCGCGGGAACAGAGGGGACGGCCTGGGAGGGGGAGTTGGGCTGGCTGGTCTGGCCTGGTGGGCGCTGCCGGGGGGGGGCAAGGGGGCATCTCTTTTTTTCATTTTGCCATTTCTTTTTCTCTTTCCTTTTTAAAGAAAATGCTTTGCAATGTTTGAGCTGCCAAAAAGGATTCTGTAAAAGGTGGGACTTGGCCACATAATTACATTACACTAGTTTGCAGTGCCACAAAAGATTGTGAGGCTTTTTGAAATAGTTTGCAACTTATATAATTTAAAAAGGCATTTAATCTATTTTTTTAGCCACTATTTTAAATAGTTTAGTGCACTTAAACACTTTGCAAAAAGTTGGTTCACCACCAATATTAACAAGTGATTATTTGCCACACGATGAACATTTTTTGTTTGTATCTTTGAGTAATTTTGAATTTCACTCATAATTTGAAAATGAATTCAACTGGAATTTGAAAGAGATATGAGATTATGATGATCAAACACTTTCTTAGCAAAATGATTAGCTTAACCCTAGGGGTTGCTGTAGCATCATTACATAAAGGTGTTACAGCTTTCCTCCTCTAAAAGAAATTTGTCCAGAGAATTAAGAGGTAGAAGGGAAAAGATTAGGGTATTCAAAACGGAGGTTATCCTCGCATTCCCAAGTGGCTTCATCTTTAGTATGATTCAACCATTGCACCTTGATGAACTTGGTAACCTTCTGGAGGGTTCGATGTTTAGCTTCTTCAAGAATGCAGATAGGATGCTCTTTGTAGGTGAGATCATCTCGAACTTCAATTAGTTCCGGATCCACTTCACATTCCTGGTCCTTGAAGTAATGACAAAGTTGCGACACGTGGAAGACGTCATGGACATGAGAGAATTGAGGTGGCAACTCCAATTGATAAGCCACTAGTCCATGATGGTACAGAATGCGGAAAGGACAAATGTAGCGTGGAGCTAGCTTGCCCTTGACTCCGAACCGATGAGTGCCTCTCAAAGGAGTGACATGCAGATAAGCTTCTTCACATGGTTGATAAGTTGAACGTAGTGTTTCTGGTCATAGTTGCTCTTCTGGCTGGGCTAGGCCGCCTTGAAATTATCCCAGACAATGCGAACCTACTCTTTAGCTTGTTGAATAGTGTCTGGACCAATGATCATTCATTCCGCAGTTTGTGACCAATTCAGAGGGGTCGACACTTACGTCCATATAGCACTTCAAAGGGTGCCATCTTCAAGCTCGCTTGATAGCTGTTGTGATAAGAGAACTCTGCATAAGGGACAGATTCTTCTCCGTTCATGCCGAAATTAATAACGCAAGACGAAAGTATGTCTTCAAGAATTTGATTGACTTGCTCGACTTTGCCTTGGGATTGAGGATGATAAGCAGTGCTCCAGGTAATATTAGTTCACATTGCCTCTTGGAAACGATCCTAGAACTTCGAGGTGAATAAACCGCCATGGTTTGAACTAATCTGCTTCGGAATGCCGTGAGTGACATAATTCTGGAGATATAAAAGTTGGCTAATTGACTAGCAGTGATTGTCTCCTTGACTGACAGAAAGTGAGCAGCCTTCGAGAATTGTTCGATGATGACAAAGATAGCATCTTTACCTTTCTGAGACTTGGGAAGGCCAATGACGGAGTCCATTTGGATCTTATCACATTTCCATTCAGGAACAAAGAGAGTTTGTAGAAGTCCAGCCGGTTTCTGATGTCCTGCCTTGATGCAACGGCAAACGTCACACTCTTTGATATATCGAGCAATGTCTTGGTTCATCTTGGACCACCAATACTTCTGACAAATGTCTAGATACATCTTGGTACTTTCCGAATGAATAGAGAGAGGGGTGTCATGTTCTTCTTAATTTCATCACCTTCTCACTTATAAGCTTGAACCGGGGTACTACAATGCGATCTTTGAAGTACAAACTTCCGTCTTTGCCAAGTGAGAAATCTTTGGATTTCTCTAAGGCAAGATCCTTTTCATCAGATCAACGTTAGTATCTTTGGCTTGCGCGGACTTAATAGCCTTTAGCAAAGTTGGTTACATGACAAGGTTATTTAGAGATCCCTATGGAACCAGTTGAAGGTTAAGCTTGGAAAGTTCTTCATAAAGGCGGGGTTGAGCTTTATGAACCATGTGGTTATTGCAATAAGACCTACGGCTCAGGGCATCAGCCAGTAGATTAGCCTTGCCAGGGGTATAGCATACACCACAGTTGTAGTCAGCAATAGCTTCCATCCATCACTGTTGATTAAGGTTCAGATCTGGCTGAGTAAACAAGTACTTCAAACTGTGATGATTGGTGAGGATCTTGCAACGATTACCGAGAAGGTACTATCGTCATAGGTTTAGTGCATAGATAACCACAGCAAGCTCGAGGTCATGAACTGGGTAGTTCTCTTCATGAGGACACACTTGACGGGAGGCATAAGCAATCACCTTGCGCTCTTGCATTAGGAAACAACCTAGTCCTTGACTTGAAGCATCGCAATAGATGACAAAGTCCTTGCGAGAATCAGGGGAGCAAGAACTGGGGCAAAAGTTAGCTTGTCCTTGTAGGCTTGGAAACTTTCCTGGCATTTGTCTGTCCAATCGAACTTAACACCCTTATGAATCAGATTAGTCAGGGGCTTGGCGATCTTGGAGAAGTTCTCGACGAAATGGTGTTAATAGCCGGCGAGTCCGAGAAAGCTTCTGACTTGCATGACAGTCTTTGGAGGGGTCCAATCAAGAATAGCCTGAACTCGCTTTGGGTTGATGGCAATACCATCCTTAGAGATGACATGCCCAAGGAAGGTCACTTCGGGAAGCCATAATTTGCACTTGGAATACTTGGCATAAAGTTGATGCTCTCGAAGCTTTTCCAGAAAAAGGAGAGGATGTTCAACATGTTCTTTGTTGTTCTTGGAATAAACAAGGATATCATCCAGATAAACCACGACGAACTTGTCGAGGTAATCCATGAATATATAGTTCATTAGATGAGAGAATGTAGCTGGAGCATTGGTTAAGCCGAAAGACCTTATGGTGTTATCGTATGAACCATATCGAGTAACGAAGGCTGTCTTGGGAATACCCTCTTCACAAACACGGATCTAGTGGTAACCCAACCTCAAGTCGAGTTTAGAGAATATCGATGAACCAACCAATAGACCATAAATATCATTGATCCGAGGAAGGGGATATTTGTTCTGAATTGTACCTTGGTTGATAGGACAGTAGTCTTGGATCAAACAGTTCATTCTTTCCTTCTTCTTAGCAAAGAGAGAAGGTTCTCCCCAAGCAGAATAACTTGGACGAATGAAACCATTACGAAGAGATTTGTCGATTTCCTCCTTAAGTTCAAGGAGCTCATTAGGTGGCATCTTGTAGGGTCGTTTGGTGATAGGAATGGTGTCTGGTTTCAAGTCTATGATGAACTCGACAGCCCGAGTAGGAGGTATCCCTAGGAGTTCTTCTGGAAATACATATTGGAATTCACGAACGACTAGAATGTGTTCAATGCCCTCAAGAGGTGCTGCGTTCAATGCATTCAAGGCATAAATTCGTGCTTCAGCATTTGGAACAAGTCGATCATGATAGCTTACTGTCTCATTAGAAGGATGTAGGAGGTGACCGGTTTTAGTTGAACAAACCATAGAAGTAGTATGTGATTTCAACCAATCCATTCCCAGAATGAGGTAATACTAGAAGACATCGGGATAATGGGAGAGGCATGAAACTCTAATCCTTCAATCTCAATGACGATGTTGTGGCTACCTAGGGTGGTTCAATAGTAGCCTGCAGGGGTGTTTACCACTAATGGAATATTCATCTCTTCGTATTTAATGCCATGCACAAATGCAAAATCTTCTGATATGAAAGAATGTGATGCTCATGTATCGAATAAAACAAAAGCTGGTACTGAATTAACAAGGAGAGTACCCATCATAGTAGCAGGCTGGTCTTGAGCGTCATTCAGATTAATATTGTTAGCCTAACCATGGCCACAAGGCCTGGCATTGTTGTTGTGGGGCTGATTGTTTCCACAACTAGCAGTAGGAAGAGCTAGTTGGTTGTGATTATCAGGAAAGTTGCTAGAACGGTGACCTGGAAGGCCACACTTGAAGCATAGGCCATCATTGGGACTGGGAGGAGGAGCTTGGGGTGGTATAGTTTGAAGAGGCTGCTTCGGTGGTGGTGGAGGCGGACGGGGTGCTGCATAGGACTGTCTTGGTGCAGGTGCCGTTGGACGGTACATGCTATGGGGGATCCATATCCAACGCTTTTGGACTGACGGGCCAGAAAATGAGCCAGCGTCACAGTTGCGCCTGAGAGATCCCTGATGTTCCTGAAGAACTGTCTCAACTTGGATAGCCTTGTTCACCAAGGTGGCGAAGTCGTCAAAGTCATTAATAACCAGTGCTAGCTTGGTATCAGGGTGGAGTCCGTCACACAACTTTTCCTGTCTGTGAGCATCTGTAGAAATGTCTTCTTCGACATAGTGGGACAAGTCCAGGAATTCCTGCTGCTAAGCATCATCAGTCTTGTTGCCTTCGGTGAGGTTACAGAACTCGTGCTTCTTCCTGTCCATGATTCCCTGATGAATGAAGCGGGCATAGAAAGCGGCTTGAAAATCCAACCAAGTGATGACCATTCCAGCAGGTAGGGTATGCATGTGGTTGTCCCACCATTGAGCAGCGGGCCCTTCAGAAAGAATGATGCAAAGGGGACATAGCTAGCAGGGGCCACACTAGTAGACTCCATTTCATACGTGATGCCGCGGAGCGAGTCATCAGCATCAAGGGGCTAAGTTGACAAGCGGTAAATATGTGGGTTGAGGCGCATGAAATCCTGTAGAGTTATTGGGGATGGATATTGATTCATGTTATGGCGAGGAAGCAGAGCCATCATTCCTTCCATGAACTGGCGATTCAACTCAAACTGCTGCATCATTCCGACCATGAATTCGGGCGGTGCTGGAGCGTTGCCACCACGGCCACGACCAGCGGATCTAACCATCCTACTAACATGTCACAGGGGTAGTTCAGCATCGAGAATTTGTAAATACAAAGGATCATTCATGATGAAACATGCATAATGAAAGAGGTACGATGGATACCACATAGTAGTCAACACGACACCGTGTGTACTATTCAAAATACTATTTTAAGGAATAAATATGGCTTATCCAACATTGGGGTGAATGTGTTCACGGGATCCTATAGAGTTTGTAAATTCATTTAACCCGACTTGAAGAGAGATTCGAGGCCCAGAGTACAGACGAGGAGTAAAAGATCCTAATACCACCCAATGGCGACGTGAGCCCGTAAGACACACATTCATATTAGTAAAAGTTTTGTAGTGACTAGACTCGACTTCAGCCAAAGGGTTGGAAAGGGGGCTACCTACATGCAGTCGGCTCGGATACCAACTTGTGACACCCCATATTCAATCGTACACTAATCATACACGCAAATGTGTATGATAAAGAACAGGGACTCACGGGAATATATCACAATACAACTCTAGACACAGATTAAAATAATACAAGCTTTATATTACAAGCCAGGGGCCTCGAGGGCTCGAATACATAAGCTCCAATACAATGATTCAGCGGAAGCAACATTATGTAAATACAAACATAAGTTAAACAAGGTTGCGTTAAGAACGCTAGCACAAAAGCAGCAATGATTGAAAAGGCAAGGCCTCCTGCCTGGCAGCCTCCTAACTACTCCTGGTCGTCGGTGGTCTCCATGTAGTAGTAAGCACCCTCGTGGTAGTAGTAGCCATCAGTGGTGTTGTCTGGCTATTGGGATCTGTCATCTGGTCGCAACAATCGGGTATAGGGGAATAAAGGGTAGCAAAGCAACCGTGAGTACTCATCCAAAGTACTCGCAAGACTTACATGAGAACTAAACTAATTATGCATCTGTATCAAAGGAATGGGTTGTATTTGTGGACTGAACTACAGAATGCCAGAAGAGAAGGGGAAAGCCTAGCCTATCGAAGACTAGCATCTTCAAGCAGCTCCAAGCATCTTGCAGCATTCAGAAGAGTATAGAATAGTAGTTTATTTTTAGCAAACAAGTTGTAACATTAGCGCGTAGAGATCCTTTGTCGACTCCCTTCGAGAAAGCAATCCTGGAACCACATATACATAACATGCGTCAGCATTCGGTATCCATTTCTAGTTATAACAATCAGGATACAACTCCGAGCTTCCGTTACCATGGACCCGACTATTCGAATAGATCAATCTTTCCTGGAGGGATGCACAAACTTACCAAACACGCTCAATCAACTCCGGCCGAAAACACCATCAAGTTATGACCGGCCTCGGTCGATCAACACAATGTAATCTTACCTAGGCTCAACAGAGAGGTCACACGCCGGTCTGCATCTTAAATGCGAAGTGGTCATGGGCCAATCGTCCTTTGCAATCCCGCGCGTTGCGAGGATGGCCGAGATCTGTCCTGGCTACCTCCTTATTAAAGGCAGGTGCTTACACAGACCACCCGGGCGCGTGCCGCTCAACTGTGGTGTCTGGTGCACTTTCGGGAGAAATGTATGACGCAGAGTGCCCATACTTATTCTTGCGTGGGGGTTAGTGTGAAAAAAGGCCAGAGGCCTACTAGGATCAAATATCCAAACCGTTAGTGTCTTGGTAGTGCGCGATAACAATCAATGATCAATGATATGTGGTCCCGTCGCCCCGTCTCAAGGACTTGCGTCAAGGGCTAAGAATGTCAGTCTGTGCCGTGCTGAAAACTTGCGGGTATCCTCCAGATCAACCCGACTTCACATCACTCGCGGGTACCCCTCGGGGCCGACCTAATGTCATCATGGTTCTATGGTAAGTCAAAGTAACTGTGTGTCTGAAACAACAAGGGGGAAACCTGAGGATCACCCTTAATGGATTCCCATTCGATGTAACCGTCAAGGTGGACTTGGAGGAATCACCCTTGATGATCCACACTTGAGGGGTTGCACGACAGAGTCATTATCAGGAGTGGTGAAGAAGGAATCACCCTCGATGGCCACAACCAAATAGCTACACTACAGGGTTCGCATCAGAAGTGCTGATAAGGTATCACCCTCGGCAATCGATAATAACTCTGCATACTCGTACAACTAAGAGGGTTGATGTGCGGTGTCGGGGCCTGGACATCGATCATGTTGGTCGAGTCATCAAACATAAAGCGGGGCAACTAGGACAAGGTGGGGGTCACTGATGGATCTCTAACCAACTTATACTAAGAAGTTTAGAATAAGCAGGTATGGTATGAAAGCAGGTAACAAAAACAGGCTATGCATCGGAGTAGGATCATACAAAAAGCAGTAGCAGTTCTAATGCAAGCACAAGAGAGAAGGGAATGGGCAATGTCAGAATGATCAAATGGGGGGTTTTCTTGCCTGGAAGCTCTGTTGAAAAGGAAGACGGGTTGTCGGTGGCGTAATCGATCATAGGGGCAACATCCGTCTTGGGGTGTCACGGAGAGAAGACTGGGAAGAAATAGTAAATACAAGGAAAACAAATGCATCACTAAGCATTACATGACGATATGCAGCGCTATGGTTGAGCTAATACAGTACTACATGTTGCAGACAAAGATAGAAAACCTCCAGAGGGGTTTTCTCGACGTTAGGCTTTTTCAAGACAAACAAAAGAGAGGGGATGGTTCCATGTTCAATGTGCTAGGGGCATGTGAAAGATGAACGGACCGCGTATTGGGATTCATTGAATTTTTCTGAGCAACTTTCATATAGAAAACATTTTCATCCAAGCTACGGTTGAATTTCTATGAATTTCCAAAGTTTTAGCAATTTTCAGAAATTCCTGGAATTATTTTAATTCCAATAAATGAACAGTGCAACAACTTTTAACACACAACCAAAGCTATACCTAGCCACAAACTGGTTGGGCCAGTCAATTGTTGACTTAGCAGTTGACTGGTCAGAGGTCAAAAGTATAGTGTGGGTCCCGCATGTCATAGGCTCATGTTCATATAGAATTGTTTTAAATAGACTATTTAAGTCATGGGGCCACTTGTCATGGACACTGCTTTATTAAGTCAACAATTTGGAGATAATAAATAGGTGTTGGCCCACTTGTCATCTTCTAATAGACTAAACTAGCAAATCCTATTTAAACAAGGGCCACACCTGCTAGTGGGTAGCCGCTGCAGGGGCCGGGCATGGTGCGGCCAGCCAACAGGGGCTTTAGCGGGCGAGCTCAGCAGCGCATGTGCAGCAGCCGTGGTGCTAGGCGGCAGAAGCTAGCAGGAGCCGTGGCCGCCGTAGGCGAGGAAGGAGTAATGCCGGCACGCGCGGCGGCCTGCGGGGTCGGTGAGCAGGCAGCGCGGGCGCAAGGAGGGGCGGCTGGCGCTAGCGAGGCAGCAGGGGAGGCAAGTGCGGCGCTCGGCGATGGTAGCAGTAGATGTAGCGGACGTCGGGTAAGGCGAGCGGCGACCGGGGCGGACACACGTGCAACACCGGGACACAGCGGCGCACGTGAGGCATGTTTGCAGCGTCGCATTAGGGCGGCGCTAGCGGCTACCGACAGCGAGCGGGAGCGGAGCCAGCGTGGGGGCGTGCCTGGTTGCGGCAAGGCGCTGGCAGGCAGAGCTCCAGGAAATGGATGGGACGCAGCCTAGCGCGGGCTGCAGCAGGTGCAAGGCTCGGGCGGACGTGGCGTGCAGAGGCAGTAGGTAGCAGCTACATCAGAGAGCAAGCGCGCTCGCATCGGTGTGGCCACAAAAGAACTTGGGGACGGCGGTCGTGACTACGGTGAGGACGGAGAATGGAAA